>NW_006399786.1:14475972-14483325 GCF_000299155.1 Elephantulus edwardii | reverse complement strand
AATTCAAATATAATATTTGTTTTGTGATTTTGAAGTTTTATGGAATTGACTGGGAATTGTTAGTTCTGAAGCACTTGCGGTAGCACATCAAGGACTATAGTCTTCAGTAGGGTTAAAACTCAACATCAAGAAGACAAAGCTCCTCACCATGAGGCCTATTGACAGCATCATGAGAGATGAGAACAGATTGAGGTTGTTAATAATTTCAGCTTGCTCAGATCATAATCAGCACTCTTGGTAGAAGCAGTCAGGAAATCAAAATTTGAGTTGCACTGGGCTATCAGGTACTTCTCCAGAGTTCTGATAAGCAAAGGTGTCAATTTAGAGACTAAGATGTACCTGATTCAGGCCATAATCTTTGCAATCATGTGTCACTGCCTTAGTTTTCTAGTCCATAGAAAATAAAAATTCCACTAGAGGATTGCTTGAGCAAACAGAAACTTCTCTCACAGTTAAAAAAAAATTACATAACAATTACTATTGCCATCAAGTCATGAACCACTCACAGCTCACACTCCATTGATTTTTCAGAGCTGGTACTTTATATAGAAGGAGATTACCCATCTTTCTCCTGAAAGATAGTGGATTACAACTCTATGAGACACTATCTTTAAATTAGCAGTGCAAATCTCTACCCACTATACCATCAGGTGTTTGGATACCAGCTCTAAGGGAAGATTTTCTCACTCTATTGGCTCTAGGTAATGATTCAGTATCTTTCAATACCATGTCTTATTTTAACATCTATATTCTCAACATTCCATGGCATTCACCAGGTCTCTTAGTCTGCCCTGGTACTAAAGAGCACTTCAGGTCTTAAGGACAAGCTAGGCTGTTCTCTGTTACTAGTAATAAATTCCTCCTGTTTTTCCTCACTTATCTGTCTGTCCTTTTGTCTTTTGCAAGGTAATGGGTGTTGTAGGTTATGCTCCAGGGAAACTGTTCTCATACTTGCTCAGGTTTGCAACAATAAATATATATATGCATCCCTCATCTCAATCCTCATAAAAATGATCATTTTATCAAATTTTATCAAATCACAGTGATCACTGCATCATTACATAGTGAACACATTACATCATTACAGCTGCCAAATGATTGAGAATCTTCTCTCAAACAAGATGTCACATATTTTGGGTATTTGTTTGTTTTATTCTGTCTTCCTTTTTCAATATTTTTATCATTCATATATATTATGTCTCATGTATGTACATTATGTTCCATACAGACATTCATGTACATTATATTTTGTGTATATTGTGATTTTTGTGTTGTTTTTTTCTTTCTTTCATTACAATCATCCCACCAACAAATACATTCATGAGAGCATGTAAGCCAACTATTTCACGCCATATGCCCGAATACCCCTCATTTAGATAGACAATTGCTCATTTGCCCATCCTTATGAAATCAAGTTGTTCATTAGAGGCAAGGATTTTAAAGTTCTGTCTCATAGCCTTTGAGCATGTGGCTAAAAGGGACCAGTCCTTGGATAAGGAAATCATATTTAGAAGGGTGGAAGGACAGGGCAAGAGAGGAAAGATGTCAGTCTAGAACCTATCCTCTCTAAGACAGATCTATTTGTTTTCTTGGCAGTATATAGTATGTTAAATACTCTTCTCCAGCACTACAACTCAAAGACATTGATTCTTCTTCTGTCATCCTTAGTCATTGTCCAGTTCCCAGATGCATTGCATGTAACTATGAAGATCATGGCCTAGATCAGGCACACCTTAGTCTCTAACATGACATCATTGCTCCTCAGTCTCTGGAGTGGTCCCTGACCGCCAACTTCCCCAGTGCAATTTATCTTTTGAATTCCTCACTTCTGGTGCTAGAAGTATTGATTGTGGATCCGAGAAAGCTGAAATTGTTAAGAACCTCAATCTTTTCTCCATCTGTCATGCTGCTGCTAATTGAACCAGTGCTAAGAATCTTTATCTTGATGCTAAGCTTCAATCCATACTGAAGACAATAGTCCTTGACCTGCAAAAAATGCTTCAAGTTCTCCTCATTATGTTGAGTGTTAACTCTGTCTCCTAAAGATATATACTACAGAGGAACTGTTGTAAACGGGAAAGTTAAAGGAGAAGGGGATGAAAAATAGGCAAGTATTGAAATCTTTAGAATAGTAGAGTTTAATGGACAGATTAGGGGAAGTGAGTTGAAAGAATAAGAGATGTAATGGGACTTGAAGAGACGGTGCAATAGTAGACAAAGTCCAATGATAGTTGATTGTGTAATTTACAGTGTATAAAATGGTTCTATGACATTTGATGTGGATGTAGGATTGTGTAGAACACAGTGTACATGAATGAACCTTTATGTTGGGTAACGGGTCACCTTCATAAATTGGGTAAAGTGGCTCGTAATACCCGTTTTAATTTTCAGGCCAAACAGTAGGGTTGGACACAGGGTCGGTGGCCAAAAAGAGAGTGCCGAGATTTTGCTGCATATCCTTAAAAACACCGAAAGTAATGCTGAACTTAAGGGTTTAGATGTTGATTCTCTGGTCATTGAGCATATCCAGGTGAACAAAGCTCCCAAGATGTGCCACCGCACATACAGAGCTCATGGTCGGATTAACCCCTACATGAGCTCCCCCTACCATATTGAGATGATCATTACTGAAAAGGAACAGATTGTTCCTAAACCAGAAGAGGAGGTTGCCCAGAAGAAAAAGATCTCCCAGAAGAAACTGAAGAAACAAAAACTTATGGCTCGAGAATAAATAAGTCATCAAATAAAATTAAAACTTAAAAAAAAAAGTAAACAAACTAGTGCATGGGAGAAAAATGGAGGGAGGATTGAGGGGCAGAAAAGGAGAAAAGAGAGACAATCACTGTTATGGTGGAGGTTTAGGAGGGGAGAGAGACTGGGGGTCGGGGGAGGAGCAGTGGAGTCTTGAGGGAACTGTGTAATATTATTTCAGTTTTAACAATATCTTAACAAATTAATAAAAAAAAGTTGCTCAGTCTAATTTGCCCATGTTTCCTTATTTAACATAAATCCTAAAGTGATTTTGTTCATTTAAAATATTTGAAATGAAGATATCTTGGCTCAGCAAAGGAACTTGTTTTGATTTAATTTCTGTATTATTTTCTACATTGGGAATTTTCTTTGAAATTCTTGCCATGTCAAATATCATATGCTATCTATCAGCCATGATATGTGAAATTATGCAGATGACACTGAAGTTGGGTTATGTTGACAGTTCTTCCTGTTTATATGTTCAGTGTTTCATTTTCAGAATCTATTTTCTATTTTTTTTAGCATTTTCTTTTAGATGGCAATTTATCATGTTTGATCTACATTGTTCATTACTTAAAATTTTTGCTTGTATTGTTTTGACACCCAATGCAAGAATCTTGCAAACCAGAAAACACATTTACTTTATCTTATAGTCTAATTTAATCTTGCATTGTCATATTTCATCTTGGATAAAGGAGTTTTCACTAGTGGCTTTAAATATGGCCAAGATGAAAAACGAAAACATTTTAAAATTGGTTTATCTTTTATTATTATACCAATAACTTCTTCTTCACTTTTTCAAATCATGTGCATACAGACTCTAATTAAATATATTTCTAATACACAACATCCAAGATATGTGCATTTTGATTCTAAACCAAGCAATAGTAATGTTACTGTTGTAAGAATTCTCGGCATTGGAAAACACATTTCCATCATCAGGGATCTAATTATCTGTTTATGTATGAAGAGAAAGTTTCGGAATCAATAGAGGTACATTGCTGTTAAATGAGGCTTCAATTTTTGAAACTTGGTAGAAAGTAGTAGGCTTGGGATTTAACATATATAAAAAGTTTATCACTCTTTCCTTTGTAATTTAGATTTCTAGAACTTTTCATTACTGCATTTGATGTGTGCTCTTTAGAGTCATGAAGTAGTAATTGCTAGTATATAATCCATTTTCTTTTTTAAAAATGGGATATAAATGGTATATAGTTAATGTACAGTTTTAAATCCTACATGTTGAAAGTGTTTAACCCCAAACCTTATAATAATATCCAATATCAATTACCTCCAAAAGTCCTATCTACTCCAATTCCAAAATAAATATTAAAATAAAGATTTACTTAGATATTTAAGTAGTACATATATAAATAGAACATACTAGTAAGTATATAAATAGAACCTACAGTAGATACATGGGGGACCACTGTTGGCCTAGTAGTAAGAAGCTGCACTGCAATCCCAAAGGTATGCAATTCTAGAATACCAGCTCTGTGAGAGAAGGAAGTGTAATTTTCTCCCGTTGGTTAACTGCCTCTGAAAATTTGACTTAGGATCAGCTATGGGTGGTTCTCACTTGAAGGTACAACAGTAGACATATGTAGGGAGGTCTAGTGGCCTAGAAAGTTCTGGTAGTGAGAAATTGTACTGCCAACACAAAGGTAGACTATTGGAAGGCACTTGGGAGAGAGATGGATAACCTCTTCCCAGGTGATTAATGCCACTGAAAATCCTCTGGAGGGTCAGGTATGGTTCTGTTCTGACTCAATGGTACACAATAACAACAAAGTATATATGTTATTGTTGTTATTGTTGCTGTGTGGCATTGAGTTTCCTGCAATCTATAGCAAATGCTGTACTTTGTACAGCAGCTCTGAAGCCTGCCCTGTTCTGAGCCAGTTTCACTGACTCCAACACACTAGCCCCTGTTGCCCCAGTTACTGGATAAATCCATTTCATCTGAATTCTTTCTCTTATGCACTGTCTCTCCACCCTTCTGAGCAGAATATCCTTCACCAATGACTTCTCCCTCCTGGAAATGTGCCCAAAGTATATGAGACAGAGCTTCAAAATTATTTCCTCCAAGGAGAAACTTGGTTTCACCCTCTCCAAAACTCTTGGTGGTTCATGGTATGTTTAAAACTCTTCTCTAGCACCACAACTCAAAGGCATTGATTCTTCTTCTGTCATCCATCCTCGCAAGTAATTGAAAAGACTGTGGCCTGGATTAGACACACTTTAGGCACTAAACGGACATTGTTGCTTCTCAGTCTCTGGAGAGGTCCCTTACAGCAGATTTTCACAGTGCTATTCATCTTTTGATTTCCTGACTACTGGTGCCAATAATGTTGACTGTGGAGCTGAGCAAAGGTATATAATTGTTGACAGCCTCAACCTCTTCTCCCTCTATCATAGTGCTACCAGTTGGTCCAGTAATAAAAATCTGTCTTTTTGATGTTAAGTTCAATCCATACTGAGGACTACAGTCCTTAACCTTCTACAGCAAGCACTTCAAGTCCTTCTCAGTTTCAGGAAGTAAGATTGTGTCATCTGCATAATGTAGGTTGTTGATGAATCTTCCTCTAATCCTTATGCCACATTCTTGTCCATAGAGTTTGGTTTCTCGAATTATTTGCTCAGCATACAGAGTGATTAGGTATGGAGAAAAGCTACTTGCACAGTGTTTCAGTGTTAAACCATGAAGTTATCCTATGCTCAGTTTAGACAACAGCTTCTTAGTCTAGGTATACACAGATATACATTTCATATGAACACAAGCATTCTGGAAATCCCATTCTTCTCAATGTTAGTGATATATATATATTCCACACAGTCAAATGTCTTTGCATAGTCATTAAAATACAAATGAACATTCTTATGGTATCTTTTGCCTTCAGCCAAGATCTGACATCAGCAATGATGTCCTCCTGCCATGGCCTTTTGTAAACATCAGCTTGAACTTCTGGTAATACCCTGTCAATGCTCTGTTCTAGCCATTTTTGAAAGATTTTCAGCAATATTTTGTTTCCATAAGATATTAATTATATTGTTCAATAATTTCTGCATTCTGTTGACTTACCTTTCTTAGGAATGGGGAAAAATATGGATCTCTTCCAGTCAGTTTGTAGTTGTCCTCCAAATTTTCTGGCATAAATTGCTGAGCACAACCAGGACTGTATCTGTTAACTGATACATGTCAATTGGTATTCCATCAATTCCTGGGTCCTTAGTTTTTGCTAGTGCCTTCAGTGTAGCTTAAACTATATCCTTCATTATCCTTGCCTCTCGTTCATAGCGTTGTTGTTATTGTTGTTCTGTGCCATTCAGTAGCTTGAGATTCGTAGTGACACTATGTATAATAGCTCGGAAATCTGCCCTATTCTAAGCCAGCCTCACTGTCACAAGCACATCTACTCCCATTACCTCAGTTAACGTGTAAATCCATCTCATTCAGGGTCTGCCTTTCCTGTGCTGCCCTGCCACCCTTCCAAGCCTGATGTCCTTGTCCAAGGACTGGTCCCTCTTGGCCATGGACCCAAAGTATGTGAGATGGAGCTTCAAAGTTTTTGCCTCCAAGGAGAAGCTTGGCTTCACCCTTTCCAAGACAGACATGTTTGTTCTCTTAGTGGTCCATAGTATGTTCAATATTTTTCTCCAGCACCCCAACTCAAAGGCCTCAATTCTTATTCTCTCATCCTTAGTCATTGTCTAGCTCTCTGATGCATCACAAGTAATTTTGAAGACCATGGCTTAGATCTAGGAGCACATTAGATTATAGGCTACATCATTGCTCTTTATAACTTTGGAGAGGTACCTGACAGCAGGCTTTCCCAGTGCAATTCTTCTATTGATTTCCTGACTGCTGGTGCCAAGAGTGTTGACTGTGTAGATGGGAAAGTTGAAATTGTTAACAACCTCAATCTCTTCACCATCTATTATGATGCTGTCAATAAGCCCAGTGGTGAGAATCTCGTCTTCTTGATATTGAGCTTCAATCCATATTCTTTATAAGGTACTTCTTGAAATTTTTCAATGTCAACCAATTATTTTGATACAGTGATTCTATGTATTCCTACATCTCTGAGTTGATTCTGACTCAACAGTACATAACAAAAACAACAACAACCCCCAGTGACTTGGGAATATGACCCTATTTAGATATAATGTAATTGCAGAGTCATAGGTTTTTTTGAAGTTCTGTAATTTCTGAAGTGAATGGCAATCCCACTTCTTAGTCTGTATTCATCTGGGAGTTCAGCCAAACCTGTCAATCAAGGGTAATCCTACTTTGTAATATTGGTGGCAGAGCTTTTAGCATTACAGTGACAAAATATCCACCACAATATGGTAAACTAACATTTTAATTATGGAATAATGAATGATATAGGAAGCATCAAAACAACATGGAAAGCATATAATCACTACAAACAAATGATTTGGTCAACACTGAGACATTTCAGGAAATAACATAGGAGCAATATTCAATCAGAAAAAGTGTTTGGTAATGACATGTCAGATAAGGGGCTTATATCTAAAATTTATGAAATACTTGAGCACCACAACAAGATAAAGGTGAATAATCCAATTGAAAAATGGGCA
>NW_006399786.1:14466802-14474646 GCF_000299155.1 Elephantulus edwardii | reverse complement strand
TTAGAAACATCATTGCCAAGGTCAGATGGATCTTCCTGAAAACAGAGGATAACAGAAAGATATTTTGTTTCAATTTATTAACTTAGACAAGATATTTAGCTATGTGAATCATAACAAATTATAGCTAACAATTGGAAGAATTGGAATTGCAGAAAACTGTATTGTGCTCATCTGAAACATATACCAAAATGCAGTTCTCTGCATAGTAAAATGGAATACTGTGTGGTTTAAAATCAGTAAATGTCTACAGCATAGATTATTTAATTTTGTTGTGTTATACAATAGTGTACACTACTATTTTACTTTTAACATTAATCATGCTTGTATCCTCAAAGTTGTATTGTTATAGTGTGTGTCAATAATCCACAAAAAAATTTAAAAAATTACAACTAAATCTTCTTTATCTGTAGGGGATAAACTAATTTTAGAATATAATCATACATTCAGAATATAAACATATAGAAAACTTGTCGCTATTTATTTCAGATAGATATAAAATTGTAAAGAGTATTTCATTATAATTTTATATATTAAACAGTAGTATCACCTGTAGACTTAAGTAGTAACCAGTTTTAATATTAAAGAGGAATGTATTTGTTATTGTTTAACATTTCTCTGTCAATAGTAAAATTTTATTTCTTTTTTCCCCAGAAAAATCGCATTACTTGATTCATGTCATGGATTGGATTTTGTTCGCTCTCCCCTATGTATATACTACTGTATCTAGGTCTTGATTTTCACTTTTTTGTAAATTATATGCTATAGCATGTAACTGCTATAATCATAATGAGGCAGAATTACATCAATAATGCAATAACTGACTAAATGGGATCTGTCCACCATTTTTCGTGAGTTTGTTGTACTTTGGTGATTTGAGTGTTTCTACTTTGCTGAAAGTTTGTATAGCTGATGTCAGTTGTATCTTGCCTGAAAAAAGAAGATATCAGAACAATATTTGTGTTTTATTACCATTTCAAAGGCATTTGACTTTCATTTAAGTGAAATTATTAATTATGAATCTATATCTGCTGTCAGTGACTTCTCCAGAATATTGAAAAGCAATGACGTCAGTCTAGAGACAAAGGTGTGCCTAATCCAGGCCATAGTCTTCTCAATTACTTGTCATGCTTCAGAAAGCTGGATGATGACTAGGAATGACAGAAGAAGAATCAACACCTTTGAGTTGTGGTTCTGTAGAAGAGTCTTGTACATACCATGGACTGCCAACAACAACAACACAAAAATTGATCTGTCATGAAGAGTGTGAAATCAAATCACTCCTTGGATGCTAGGATTTTGAAGCTATGTCTCATATACTTTGGGCACATAACCAGGAGAGTTCTGTCCTTGGAAAAGGATATCAGGAGAGGAAGACCCAGATGAGATGAACTGATACAGTAACTGGGGTAGCTGGTACGTAGAATTAGTGAGACTGGCTCAGGACAGGTCAAAAACATAATCTTCAACATGGGTTGAAGTTCAACATCAAGAAAACAAAGATTCTCAATAATGGGCCAATTGACATCTTCATGATGGATGGAGAAGAGATTAAGATTTTGATAACTTCAGTTTCTTTGGTTCCACAATCAACCCTCTTCGTACCAACAGTGAGGAAACCAAAACAAGATTTGGAATGGGAAAGTCTGCTGTCAGGGACCTCTCTAGAGTGCTGAAGAGAAACTACCTCAGTTTGGAGAGTAAGATGCACCCGATCCAGGTCATGATGTTTGTAGTTACACATTCTGCTTCTGAGAGCTGACAATGGCTAAGGGTGAAAGAAGGAGGATTTGATGCCTTTGAGTTACGGTGCCAGAGAAGACTATTGAACAGATTGTGGACTGCCAGGACAACAAACAGGTCTGTCCTGAGAAGGTAAAACCAGGATGCTAGAGGCAAGGATTTGAAGCTCTATCTCACATTCTTTGGGCATGTGGCCAGGAGGGACCACCAGTCCATGGAGAAGGACATCAAGCTTCGAAGAATGGAGGGACAGCACAGAAGAGGAATATCCAGGATGATAAGGATTGAGTCAGTGAGTAGAGAAATGGGATTAGGTCTGTTGAAGACTATGAAATTGGCTCAGGACAGGTCAGGTTTCAGAGCTAATGTACATAGAGTCCCTGTGAGTCACAGATGATTCGATGGCACATAACATCAAAAACAAGATCATTCAAAATTTTGCTCATAGGATCTTTAGATCTTGCAATTTAAGGTTTAAATCTGTTTTTCAAACCTTTCAACTTTGGAAATGAGAACAAATTCTTCCCTTTTTACTCTCCAACTCCGGCTCTTTACACTTTCTGTTACAATACTTTAATGTCGTCTCAAGCTGCCCTTTGAAATATTTTATTCCTTTCTTTCATTTATGCATTTATCCCTTTCTTGACATCCTACTATATATAGTAAGAGCCTCTTCCGAAATATATTTTTACTTTTTTCCCTCTCGTCTTTGTAATGATCTTTTGCTCTCTTCATCAATTATAGCCTTAAAGTTTTCCTATAATTCATGGTTTTTTATTATTAGTGTTTAATGACTCAAATCTATTTCAGAGGTTATTTTAAATTCTGATGGGACATATACAAAGTTATATTTTTATTCTTTTGAACTTATTATAATTTTATTTATTTTCAATTTTAATTTGCTTATGAAAAATTGATTGTTCAACAGTCATCACCTTACCTGCTTTTGACTGATAATATTACGTGTTGCTATTCGGTGATTCTATTTGGTCACTCTATAGACAACAAATCCTGGGGCATTCTCATGACCTCCTGCATGCTGACGCCTATTATTACAGTCATTGTGTCTTATATCTCATTTAGGGTATCCTCTTTCACTGACACTCTATGTTGTCCACAAGTATGTCTCTTTAAAAGGCCTTACCTCCTGAAAATGTGCCCAAAATACATGAAGTGAAGTTTGATTATCCTTGCCTCTTAGAAGCACTCTTCTTGCCCTTCCTACCATGCAGATTTCTTTCATTTTTTTAAAAAAATATGAGATTTTCAATACTTTTCCAACATAATAATTAAAAGGCATCTACCTTTTATAAAAAAATACAAAAACAGGTTATACACGTGGATTTCAACTGATGGGATGAACAAGAGTCAGATCAATTACATCTGTGGAAGGAATCCTTGAAGAAGTTCAATATCAGCTATGAAAACTAGGTCAGGTGCGGGTTGTGGAACAGATCATCAACTACTCATATGCAAGTTCAGATTAAAACTAAAGAGACTTAAATCATATCCACAAGAATAAAAAATTTATCTTGAATCTATCCCCCTTGAATTAAAAAACCTACTCAGGAATATGTCTGAGGCCTCAAACACTAATGAATGAAGACCAGATGATCTGCGGGTAGAGATAAAAAATATCATTCATGAAGAATGCATAAGGTCATTACAAAAAACAGAAGAAGAAAAGACCAAAATGAATGTCAGAAGAGACTCTGAATATTAGACCGCCAAAAAGACAAAGCAAAAGGAAGAAATCAAGATGTTAACTCATTGAATAGAATATTTCAATGAGCAGCTAGGGAAGACAAGGCAAAGTATTATAATGAAGTGTGAGCTGGAATCAGAAAATCAAAAGGTCCGAACTCACTCGGACCAAATGGTCCTTGGAAAAGGACATCATACTTGGAAGGGTGGAAGGACAGTGCAAGAGAGGAAGACCCCTCCCTGATAAGATGGACTGATACAATGACTAGGTCAATGGGGGTTGCTGTGTCAGAAATAAAATGTCTCAGGAGAGGTCAGCAGGCTTTAGAGCTGCTGTATACAGGGCCGCTGTGGTCACAAGTGACTCAATGGCACAAACATAGCAGTCTTCTTGGTCTTCATTATTAATTGTTCAATTTTCAATGGAAACTTGCACTTGACTCACTTAAACTTTGGTCATTAAACTGGAACTGTTCCTTTTTTTTAGTACTTTAAAGGGGCCTTTGATTTACTCATAGCAGCACATCTTTGATTTCTTGACAGCTTCTATCATGGATGTTCAATGTTGCAGATCCCTGTAAAATGAAAAAGCTGTCAATATCAATGTTTTCTCTATCTATAATGATGCTGCCTTTTAGTCCAGTTTGGAGAATATTCATTTTCTCAATATTGATATGTAATTCATACTGAAGGCTCATGATGAGATCATACTCACATCTTGGATCCTCTTCAGTACGTGCTTCAAGTCTTCTTCACTTTCTTCAGTTTTGTGCCATTCACATAATATAGATTGTTGATGAACATTTTTCCAACTCTACTGCCACATTCTGCTTCATATAGTTCAACTTCTACAATTATCTGTTCAGCAGAATAGCTAAGGTTAAAGATATAACCCTTTCCTGATATTAAACCTTGTAGTGTTTCTTGGTGCCATTTGAGCAACTGCTTCTTGGTGTATATTTTTCAAGAACAGTATTGAATATACTGAAATTCACTTTCATTTCAAATTAGCCATAATTTATTATAATATACACAGTCAAATACCTTTGCATAGTCAATAAAACACAAGACATAAGTAAAAACTTATTAATACTCAGAAATAGAAAGATGGTATTGATATAGATATTATATTGATATAGATATTATAGATACTAAAACCAATGTAGATGGATATTATTACTCTATGACAACACATTTGATGATATAAAACACACTCATTAATTTCTCAAAATATATAATTTAAAATAAATAAATGTACTTGGTATGTCTAGATCTATTAAAATATTGAAATTACAATAAAACCTTACAGAAAAATCTAGATCTGGATGACATTAATGTTATTTCTATAAAATATTGGAAGATTAAATAAACATACTAACATCAGGCCAGTTGTTTTTGCTCTGTGCTGTGGAGTTACCTGCGACTCATAGAGACCCTATGCGAAATGACTCTAAACCCCTGCCCTGTCTCCGATACATGCACTTCTGATTACTTTTGATGCCATTTGATAAGCAGAGGTGAGAAAAGCACTTATGGGGAATACACTATAATAAATGCAGCTCGTTCTTTGCACATAGGTAAGGAAAAAAGAATCAGTTGATTTGTGCATACAATCTGTCATATATGGTATTTTGCAGAACTAACAATGCTGATTATAAGAATCAAAGTACATACAACTTTATTGTGTTATGTATATAATTTCCCAATCATTATTACATTTATAATTTGTTCTGCTAGGATTATTATCAGATTAGTTATAAAAAGGGGGAAGTTGATAGTTTCCTAAATGTTTGATCTGCTGTACTACACTGATCTCTGAAATCAACTTAATTTCCTCAACTTCCTTGGAAATGATTCTTTTTCACCTGGGGTTGGTGATTCTCTGGAATGTCCCAAAGACACTCAAATCCATCACAGAAATGATTCATGCAACTATGAATGATGAGTGCAGCCTGGTGTTGTGTACACTGGTGAATGAAGTGCCAGGATCCAACCGACTTTCACTTGTAGCCAGGCTGGATCCTGTGCCCCAGGAGAACAAAAGTTCCAAAAGAGAGACAGCATTAAGCTCCCATGAGCTTAGATTGGTCTCCAGGAAGGTGAATCTTATATCCCACTCTAATCCTATCCCCTTAATACAATAAATACTTCCTAGCAAAATATACAGTTAATCAATGGCTAGAAAAGACATTTTGAACAATAAATATTGAACATCACAATTAAACAAAGAACAAAGTTTTTTTAATTTTTTTTCTTCTACTTTAAAGATTTTATTCCCCCCAATTATTTTCAAGATAAAACTTTGAAATTATTTTTTTAAGAGGAAGTTGTTTGTTTTATTGTCAAATACACATTAAGATCAGAGTTTACCGAAGAGTAAAGAGGGGCCACATTGCTAGTTTATTTTATACTTTGTTAAGCATGAATATGTATTTATTTATCCCCTTGGTTTATATATAGATTTATGATTGATTTGTATTCTTGTTTTTTTCTGCTTTTCCTTTGTCACAGTAAATATAATGATTTCTTTTAAGAATATAAAACACCATTGGAGTCTTAATGGAAATACAACATTTAGTCATAAACAATGTACTTATACATTCCATCACTATAAAAAATTAATTATATAATAAATAACAAGTGACACGGAAAAGAGAGCACCAATAATTAACACTATGTATCAAAGTAATACATGAACATTTTAAGTGAGCAGTGTTCCTTACAAGTTCCTTAAAAATGCTAGAAATAACCTCTTCTACCTTTTACAAAGTAGCGATATATCAATCATCTAAAGTTAGATTGATATATAGGACATTTTATTCCAAGATCCAATAGTTACCTGTGAAGAACTTGAAAATTTTTTGCATTATATCGCAATGTTATCTCACACTAGGTAATTTCTGAAAGTTAAATTGTCAATGTTTACTACCATTTATATTATATGCCATCATATCTATTTGTCTGATTTCTATCCTGTACAAGAATAGAACTGCTTCAAATATTTTCCTACTATGCAATATTTGTGAAAACAGTATGAAAAATAGTTTCTTGAAATAATGTAAATAAAATAATGTCATTGGAAATTAAAAATTCAATTCTAAATAGGTATCCTGTATAATCAGAATCTAGAAGATATGGTCTACAGACCAAATATTCTAATAAAATTTTAAAAATGCACTTTCTGTAGATGTTAGCTAGAAGTATCCTTTCTTATATATAGAAAAATGCAATTTTGATCAGGAGACATATTGCACTGTGACATATTGTATTGTGTCCACAGTAAGGGGCTTCTTCAAATTATTAAGGAGCAAGGATGTTAATTTGAGGATTAAGGTGTATCTGATTCAGATGATGGTCTTTTCAAATATTTGCTATGCATTGAGAGGTGGACAGCACATACAAATGACAGAAGAAAAATTGATATTTTTGAGTTGTGGTGTTGAAGGAGAGGACTGACTATTTCATGGACTGCCAAAAGAACAAACAGATATATGTCTTGGAGAAGGTAAAGCCAGAGTGATTCCTGGAAGCAAGAATAGTGAATCTCTGACTCACACACTTTGGACATGTTGCTAGGAGAAGTTATTCTTTGGAGAAAAACATCATACTTGAAAAGGTGAAGAGGCAGTAAAAAGGAGGAAGACCCTCGACCAAATCAACTGATACAATGACTGTAGAGATGGGCTTGAATAAGTCAGAGCTTTGACATTGGCACATGATAGGACAAGGCTCAGATCTGTTGTTCATAAGGTCATTAGGAGTTGTACTCAACAGCACCTGACAATAACAACCTCTCTACAAAATATGTCCAAAGTATATGAGTTGAAGTTTCACCATTCTTGCTTCCAATGGACACTGGTTGCTCTTTCATAAAGACATAATTGTTTGGGTTTTTTGGTGGCCTATGGGATATTCAGTGCTTTCCTCCAATAATAAAATATAAAGCCATCACTTCTCTTTTAGGCATTCTTATTCACTGTTCAATTTTCAGATGGGTAGAAAGTAGTTGAAAAGACTATGATCTGGATCAGGTAAACCTTAATATCCAAACTGACTTGGTTGTTCTTCAGTAGTTGAGAGAGGTCCTTGACAGCATAGTTTTTAAAACGTGAAACATCTTTGATTTCTTGACTGCTGGTAGCAAGTATGTTGATTGTGGATCCAAGTAAGTTAAAGTCTTTGACAACTTCATTTTTTTAATCCATCTATCATGTTTTTGCACAGATGTCACGTGCTTCTGGCATCTCCGATTACCTGGGAAGATAGGGGGGGGTCTGCGGGGTCTGGTGGGTGTCGTGTGAGGCGCCCAACTTCAGCCACTCAGATCAGAGCCTCTGTTTTGACCTTTCTGCCGGAACGGATGTCACGTGCTTCTGGCGGCTCTGATTACCTGGGAAGAT
>NW_006399786.1:14461618-14462847 GCF_000299155.1 Elephantulus edwardii | reverse complement strand
TAATTGGGATGGGAGTGTCAGAGACAGTGCGATTGGCACAGGACAGAGCGGAGTTTAGGGCTGTTGTACATAGGGTCACTATGAGTCGCAGGCGACTCGACGGCACATAACAACAACAACATCATGTTTTGCCTATCACTTCAGTGGTGAAAATTTTTATTTATTGATAATGAGACCTAATATATATTGAATCTTTTATTTTATGTAGCAAATGTTTCAAGTCCTCTTCCCATTAAGCAATCAAAATTGTGTCATCTGCCTAATGCAGATTGTTGATGAGGTTTCCTCTTCTATTAATACTATATTCTTTTTCATATTGTTCATCTTCACAAATTGTTTTTCAGTATGTAGAATAGGTAGAAAGAAAGGATATTGCCTGATATATATACCTTTTTTTAATGTGAAACCATTTTCAGTGTTTCTTTGCTCTATTTAGACATACTCTTGAAATTGTTAACAGTTTTAGTTAGCTTGGTTCCATACTCAACACTATTGGTAACAGCAGCCAGGAAATCAAGACATGACTTGCATTGGGAAAGTCAGCTGTCAGGGACCTCTCCAGAATACTGAAGAGAACAATGTGAAGATAGAGACTCACGTGCAAATGATTCAGGCCATAGTCTTCACAATTGCATGCTATGCATCAGAGATCTGGATATTGACTAGGGGTGATAAAAAGATAATTGATGACTTTGAGCTGTGGGGCTGGAGAAGAGTGTTGAATATACCAAGGACTGCTAAAAGAAAAATCAAGTTCATCCTGGAGAGGGTGAAACCGGGCTGCTCCTTGGAGGCAAGGATTCTGAAACTTTGTCTGACATATTTTGGGAATGTTGCAAGCAGGTACCAGTTCTTGGGGAGGGAAATCATGTTTGGAAGGGTGGGGGGACAGCACAAGAGAGGAGGACCCTCGATGAGATGGATTGATTCAGTGATTGGGCTAATGAGAGTAGGTGTGTCAGGGACAGTGAGGTTGGCACAGGATAGAACAGAGTGTAGATCTCTTGTACATAGGGACTCTATGAATTGCAAACAACACAGTGGCGTATAACAACAACAACAACTCTTGGAATAGGTTTCACAAAAGCACAAGTAAATGTTCAGGAATTTCCATTCTCCGTAATGTTAGTTAAAATTTTTTTATGAGCCACATACTAAAAATATGTTATCATATCAATAAAATAAAGATAGACATTCTTCTGGCATTCTCTATTTTTACCCAAGGTTTA
>NW_006399786.1:14458759-14459968 GCF_000299155.1 Elephantulus edwardii | reverse complement strand
ATTGATGCTCAATATTAAGAAAACAAAGATTCTCACCTCTAGGCTGATTGGCAACATCATGATAGACAGTGAAGAGATTAATATTGCTAACAACTTCAGATTGCTTGGTTCCTCAGTCAACACTATTGGTACCAGCAGCTAGGAAATCAAAAGATGAATTTCACTGGAAAAGTCTGCTGTCAGGGACCTCTCTATAGTACTAAAGAACAACAATATCAGTCTGGAAACAAAGATGTACCTCATCAAGACTATAGTCTTCGCAATTACTTGCTATACATCAGAAAGCTGAACAATGACTAGAGATTATAAAGAATTGATGCCTTTCAGATATGGTGCTGGAGAAGAATATTGAAAATACTATTAATATCCTTTTAGGAGAACAACGAGATTTGTGTTGGAGAGGGTGAAACTAGACTAATCCTTGGAGGCAATTATTCTGAAGCTTCATTTGACATACTCTGGGCATGTTGCAAGGAGATACAAGTCCTTGGAGAGGGATTTCATGTTTGGAAGAGTGGAGGGACAGCACGGGAAAGAAAGGTCCTTTATGAGATGGATTGACCTAATAACAGGGTAGAGGGAGTAGATGTGTCAGAGAAGATAAGTTTGGCTCAGGATAGAAGAGAGTTCAGAGCTGTTGTGCATAAGGTTACTATGTGTTGCAAGCAACTTGAAGACACATAACAACAACATAATAAAATTGAACTCTCTGTCCAATTTCCCTATTTCTTTACATTTTCAGTTATATGTTTAAATTTTATTTAGAAATAAAGGATATTTTTATAACATAGAAATACATTTTTATTTATAATCTACGTAAACGTTTGCAATGAACATTCCTATTAAGTAGTTCTGCAGCTGAGACTGAACTATATCATTCCAATGTAAGAAAATTAGTTTACAGTGGGAAAATTTTTAAAGATCACTCCAGGCATGAAGTCTTATTTGCTGAGGACTGGTGACTTGGTAGCTTAATATCTGGGAATGGACTGCAACCCCTAACTCCCAGCACTGCCCAAGTCCTGCACCCCCACCCCCGCCACAGCACCATGTCCAGGGACACCACCCCACCACCATCCCATGCCCCACACTTCTGGCACACTCTGGTGGCCTCACCACAACCCTGCACCCCTGGCGGTGCTCTAGTGTCACTAAAAACTTCTTCACGCAGCGCAGAGACCTACCAACAGCCGTGGATAGTACAATTCT
>NW_006399786.1:14445930-14446424 GCF_000299155.1 Elephantulus edwardii | reverse complement strand
TATTATGAAAAATTATACTCAAACAAATATGAAAACCTAAAGGCAATGGTCAAATACCTAGAAACACACAACCTACCTAAACTAACAGAAACTGAAATTGAATATCTGAACAGACCCATTACAAAAGAAGCAATTGAAAAGGTAATACAACAACTTCCAACCAAAAAAAGCCCTGGGCCAGATGGTTTTACAAGTGAATTTTATCAAACATTCAAAGAATTGTCACCAATTCTACATAAATACCAAAGCCAGGAAAGGACACCACCAGAATAGAAAACTATAGGCCAATATCTCTTATGAACTTAGGTGCAAAAATACTGAATAAAATACTGGCCAATAGAATTCAATGATACATCAAAGAAATTATCCATCATGACCAACTGGGATTTGTAACAGGTATGCAAGAATGGTTCAACATAAGGAAAACAATCAATGTTATGCATCATATTAACAAAACAAAGAAAAAGAACCACATGATCCTATCAATTGATGCA
>NW_006399786.1:14432412-14443865 GCF_000299155.1 Elephantulus edwardii | reverse complement strand
ATAGGGTATTATGGTTATCACAAGAGTCCACAATTAAGTTCGCATAGTGGAATGTACTTGGGACGGTGGGAGGGGTGCAGGGGGCATTGTATACCACAGAGGGAGTTTTTCTTTTACTTTTCAAAGAGAGGATTGAACTGGGAGGAGGTGGAGGACTGGGCAGGGAGAGAAGTACAGCAAAGAATGAATGGAAATCCAAAATTTCTGTAAATGTTCATCAAAATTATTTTAAAAAATTAAAAAAAGATCACTCCAGTATGTCATTTGCCTCAAAGGAAGGACTGTAGACTTCAAGTTTTATAAGCTCCTGTCCCCTGTTAGAACACTATCAAGTAATTTAAAATCAGGAAATGGAACATCAGTGTTCTACAGGGTAATCTGATTTTGTTTTGTAATAGTGCACCTCGAAATGCCTTTTACATTTTTTTATTACTATTTTGTATTATTGTAAAATTTAGTGTGATTTTTTAAGCAGTGAAAAATTACATAGTAAATATAAATGTATCTTTTTCAGGAATGTAACTGGATTCATTTGGCTCCTTTTTCTATTGTGCCCTCTCACCTCTCCAGCCACATATGTTTTAGACCATTATACTTTCCTCCCACTTCAAATCCTTAGAAAAATTCTTTCATCATTTATGTGTTGAATGCATTATAGAAGGGGTTTAACACAATGATATGATTCCTGATGTTATGTTCTTTTTATATACTCCCTCTAAGGCTTTAGTTTCTTACTCACTTGAATCTTCATATTCATAGATGAAGCAAAAGTAATTTTTACATAAAATAAAATAGCTCAAGAATTACTAACTATTTTAATGACAGGTCAATTATTCTATGAATAGAAGTACTTGTTAAACTGTGAAGCTATTTTCTCAAGATTCCAAAATGTGATAATGGAAAAACTTGTATTAGATACTCAAAATACAAACTCATTGGCAATGAGTTAAAGTCAGCTCATAGTCAGTCTTACATTGGATTTTCAAGGCTGTAAATCACATGGAAGGAAATTGTCTATATTTTTTCCAGGAGCCACTGGTGGAACTGAACTTGGTGTTACCTGGCCTTTGGCTTAATAGGGAAACCCGCTACAGACTATAAAATGGTTCTGTTAATTCTTAGTCCAAATTTCTTTTCCATATTTGCTATTTATATCATATTTTTAGATATATTTTAATGGCTTATTTTCTGCCTTCAGGTATGATTTGTTATATTCCAATTAAGCATAATTGTAGTATCATGTCTCCATAACTAGATTATAATAAAAAAAACAGAGGTACATGACTTTGATTTTAAAATTTCTAGTGTCAAATATATAGTCTTCGTTCTCTAGAATCGTTAAGAAAATATTTGTTGAACCAAATGACAGTACAATACTCATACCACTTTAGTAATGGACACATTGAGAGGTGGAAACTGTGGCAGTTACAGGTTCTTAGAAAGGAATTACTATCCTAGTACATGAGGTTAGAATAGTCAGAATTGAAAAGGGAAAAAAAATAGCTTGCCAATAAATATAGGATGAAGGATAATTAAAAACCTAGAGATTCTAATTTTTAAGCATAAATTAATGACTTGTGTACTAGTAGTGTCTTAATAGTATATGATTATTTGGACTTTTTTTACTTTAAGTAGTATATAACTTAAGAACCCTAGGTTCTGTTCACTACACCAGGACTTTCGCCAACCAACCTGTTTCCCTAATTAACTCCACAACTTTTAGCAGAAAAAGAGAGTCTGTCAAGTCTGCATGGTCTATTTGCTATGAATTTTAGACCCAGTAATAAGTAGATGTAGGTACAATAGAGAAGAAACTGGTCATGTCTGACCTTATAAGGATCAGTTATATACTGTGAATGTTTCTGATGGGGACAACTTTCTCTTATGGAATTAATAGAAGTCTGACTGGTCTTTGCTCTTGTTACTTTTGCCCTTTTTGCAGCTACTGTGTAAAAAGTTTATATAATTCAACCAAAGTATTCCTGTTAAATGTTAATAGTAAAATCCCATGAATACATCATAATGAATCACTATCTTTTATTTCCTCACCAATAATGAGATTGAGTGGTACATTTGATTTAAAAATTCATTCTAAAACACCAAATTCTTGTTATGTTGTTGAATGACTCTGATAGTGACCCTATGCACAGGAGATTCAGAGAACCTCATGGTATCCTGTGTCATCTTTACACTTCCTGACACAGTAGTGCCCACTGAGGCGGTCACTTTTTCAATCCATGTGGTTAAGGATTTTCCTCTTTTCTGACACTCCCCTTCTAAACATTATGTCCCTCTCCAACGAATAGCCCCCTCTTAGCAATATGCCAGAAGCATGTGATGTGAAGCCTCATCATCTTTGTCTCCAAAAGATCTCTCTGGCTGCATCCTCTCCAAGACATATATGTTTGTACTTTTGGTTGTCCATGGGATGTTCAGTGATCTTCTCAACATCACATCTCAAAGGCATCAATTCTCCTTCTGTCATCCTTATTCATTATCCAGGTCTTAGATTCATAGAACGTGATCCAAAAGACCATGGCTTGAATCAGATGCACATTTGTCCTCAAACTGCAATGGTTACTGCTCAATAATTTTGAGAGGTCCCTAACTGCAGATTTTCCCTATGCAATGAATGTGCATCTCCCTATTTTCTGACTGCTGGTACAAAGGATATTAATTGTGATTCCAAGTATGATGAAGCTGTTACGAGTTTCATTCTCTTCACCATCCATCATGATGTTGTTTATTGGTCCAGGGGTAAGAATCTTTGTTTTCTTGACATTGAGATGCAATCCATATTGAAGACTATATTCCTTGATCTTCAACTAGTGTTTCGAGTCCTCCTCATTTTCATCAAGCAAGGTTGTGTTTTCTGCATAATGGATGCACTAGTGCCCAAAACCTTTTTTTCCTTTAAAGAAATAAAGATTAATCCATAATTTAGTCAAAAACCAATGCTTTAGAATAAATTAAAAGAATAAAAATATATGAATACCAAGTACTGTGGAAGCAAATTGGATTTTGATATAAAAATATACAGGTATATTTATAGGCATGGGGTAATAGACTTAAAAAAATATAAATCCAAGCCTTCCTTTGTCTAGAATTATGCTTGACTTTGATCCACATTTTTTAAATCTCTAAGTTTCTTATTTAAAATACTGGAATATTATGAAGTTCCCAGAAGTATTGTAAAGGTTAAAAAAGATTGTGATAATTGTAAATGTCATTTGCACATCATATACCACACAGCTGAGATTGTATACGCTTGAACAATTAGGTCTTAATCAAATCATTAAAATCAAAGTAACTGAAGCTTGAAAGTAGTAGGAAAAAATAAGAAGAAGAACAAGGAGACACAAAGTTAAGAGAAAAGATGAAACTCTACATTATTTTATTATTTTTGACAATTGAATTTTATGAGACTAAATGAATATGATAGCTTGAAGCAGAAGCTGAATGATAGATACGACTGAGCCTTTGGTTAGAAATTCCCAGGGATTACTCATGTTGTAGAATTTGTCTTTAGCATGGAATAATATATTTTAGTAATAATGTCCAAGTAACTCTCCCTAGCCATTATCAAGGAACTGAAGTAATTTTCTTACTTTCCTCTTTAGGAGGACTAGATAGAAGGATTGACATAACAGAATTAAAAATTTACACCCACAGACACATTTTTCAATTCTAGTTTTAAGATTGGAAAAATAATTTGGAAAATTATTGGATCAATTTGTCAATAGAGTGATAACTTGTCAATATGTCATTAGCTAACAAACTTGACAGACAAAAGAGTTTCTCCTCCCATCTATAAAATGATCATGTAAAATGAGTCTTCTTCACACATAGTAGTGTGGGACAGAGGGAGAAAGGAAGTACCAAACGAAGGAAGGTAGTTAAGGCAAAACAAGGAGAATCTTCCATTTGCAAAACTTAAGTTTGTCTTGCTTAATATTTTCCCTTCTCCTTGTCAAAGATTACCTGTAGGTTTAAGTAGTGTATCATTTCCATATTGTACAACTATTACCCTTTAACACAAATGCTTAAATCTTAGACAAACACGACATTCCTGAGCTGGTCTTCTACAATTTTTGGTTGTGCTTTTTTTTCCTTTTTACCAACTCTATATTTTTAAGGAAAGGGAAAAATTAATCATTTGTGGCAAGGAAGAATTGTGCTAGATAACTTCACATAAGGTGGAGACTAAGAACTGCCTATTCGAGACTAAGAAAAATCTTTTAGGTACTTATGAGCAATTCAGAAAGATCAAGTTCTGTAAAATAGAGAATAGTATAATCTATATAAACATATTATTTTATATTGTGTTAGTGCAAATTAAAAAGGCAACACTGTATTTTACAAAGAAACATGAATTTTCGTAGAAATTAGTTGTCCTGAGTTAATCCTCCATTAGCTACTAAATTTAGCAGAAGCAAAAAAGTTAATTTTTCCACCTCAGTTGTCCATCTATAAAATGATGATGCTTATATGTGTTTTCAGGCACTTTTATTCTTTCTAAAACCATAACTTTTACATGCCTAAATGATTGTTGTTATTGCTGTTGACTTGAAACCAGGCCATAGCTAACCCTGTAGTGGGTTTTCAAAGGCAATAAATAGTACAGGATGAGATTGCCTAACCTTCTCCCTTGGAACAGCAACTCCCTTTAATTTAGGCTTGAATACGTTGTACTAAGCTTTGAGAATTAAAAAAAAAGTAATTATGATTTTTTTAATGTGTAGCATTTACGTATGTCCTTTTATATTTGATATTTCAAAGAGTGATCATCAATCGATTGTATTATTGTCCTCAACATGTATATATATATATTATGTCAAGAAGTAAAATATATTACACATGATGTTGTGTGTTCATCTAATACAGTTCTAATTTCATTAATTACAATGAAACTAGTTTCATATATTTAATGCAAGTGAATTTATATCAAATTTGGAATTCAGAGCAAGTTCTAAAATGATAGTTTAGGCTTCACACTTAGTGCTTGTAAATATTCACTGTTTCATAATTCTATTATGTGGTGGCGTTATGCTGTTTGCCAACTCTAAGTGAATTCACAGTTATTTGCCCCATAGCCCAGAACTTAATTAAGTTAACTTCTTATCACCAAGAAAACATAGACCATTAATTCACACTGTTACTTAGAACAGAATATACACAAAGTTTTAAAACTCAATAGTTTTCTCTAATGGAGATAATACATAATGATTAATCTGAAATGATAGAGTGATTATAGAATTCATTTTCTATCAATAAAATAAATCTGTAGAGATGACTTTTAAATGTATTAACTTCAAATTCATTTAGAAAATAAATCAAACATTAAAACATACCTAAAACAAAGCTATTACATCATCATACTTTATAAACAAGCCATGACAATACTATAAAATATTCTTTTCATAAACTGGAAGCTCTACTTGTTTGGAAAAATATTCATACATTTTAAATATTCTCACAAAGACACATTTATACATAAAACTCTATTCACTAATTACATACTTAGGGAATAGACCAGTTTCCCTCAATTATAATACATCTTTCTCTTGAGACTATTTAACTTCCTGAATATATAACAATAAAGAACAGTAGATAGATGCCTTTAGATTAAAATATGGAGATGATAACATCATTTTTTCTTCATAATAAAAGGATATACTATGTTATATGATTATAAGAAGACCTAGTTTTAATGAAACAAATGTCAGACATACGGGGGATACTGAAAATTACTAGAGAGACCCAGTGAGTCCTGATGAATCTATCTAGTACAGGAAAATTAAACAGCACCTGATTACTGTTCGATAAGACTTGGCTCACCTGAGCACACATTTAATTTATGGTTTTAATTTACCTTTAATGTAAAATATAACTTCCAAGGATTTAATCTATCACTTGTCTTTAATAAATCTGTCATGAACGTGAATTAGTCTTACATGATTTTTAGAAGCAAACTTGGAGTTGAAGAAACTCCAGCTAACTCAGAGCTTTTAATGTCTGCAATATGCATAAAATATGCCTTCAATAATATTTCAGTATTTAATTATGACATTTTTGAATAGAGAAAATAATAAGGTTTTCAGAAAAGACTCCATCTTTAGAGTTTCCTATATTAGCATATTTTAGTAAGTCAGGAAGGACATATGACTCTTAAAATGGCTAATCTTCTGCAAGTTCAATTTCAAGTGATTGGTGTTTACAGATAGGGGCTCAAGAAGCAAAATCTAGGAGGATAAAAAGAAATGAGATGCTTCTGTGAGACTCAAGTACAGAAGTTAAAACTCTTAATTATGCACTAAAAGTTCACTAGTATTATTATTCCCATCATGCACGTCCTGTTAGCCACATTTGGTGTTATTAATGATTTGCAAAGATTCTTTCTTAAATGGCTCTTCAAAACATTTAAGTTTTAGTATTTAAGAAAGCATTCCACAAGACTGAATTTAAGAAAATAAAAGATCAATATGTTTCACTGACTTATCATGCAGCTGTGTCATGAATGAGAAGATAAACAACGGGGTAATTACTCAGTTTTTATTTCTGTTTATTGGTCAAGCATGCCTGCCTGTGATAAGCAACATGTTTTTCTGAAATATATGCTTTTCATTGTTTATAAAATAAAACATAGTTTCCATTAAAATTGAAATTAAGGAATGGGACATCTGAAATTGAAACTATATTAGCATAACCATTATCTTTAAATAGAATTATTACATGAAATGTGTATAGGGGAAACGAGATTTCAGTAAAAGAAGGAAAAGATAGAGATTTTGACGAAAGGTCAGAAGGAATATCATAAGTGAACTCTGTTTCCTGATTAGGAGCAGAGGGCATTTCAGCATGCATATTTAACAAAACTAAACTTAAAAGGTCAGCATGCATTACAAATATTTGCTTGAGAGTATTAAGCCAAGAAAAGAGTACATCGTAAATAAATTAAAGAAAACCTATCTGTGTCTGTGACAATGCAGATTCCTCATTGTTATTACACTAAAAGTACATAAATAAATTATAAGTGAACTATGTCACGTTGTATTGAGCTCTCAAACAATTTCATCAAATCAGTTACAATTAACTGTATAAAGCATTCTATGATGTTTGGTATAGTTTGGTATATTGTGTTACATTACATTGGAAAATATTATTATCATAGTAATATTAATATCAAATCAACCAAAAAGTATCCCTCATGGGTGTCATCAATTCAATGTTTACTCACAGTGACTCAGATGTGACTCTTGCCTTTTCCTGGACCATCTTACTGTACCCTTCATATTCAAGCTCTTCATTGTAGTTATTGTGTCAGTGCATCTTGTTAAGCATCTTCAGCTCTTTTCCTGACTCTATCATTCCCCTCAGGACTTTGTAAGAATTGCCTCCTCTTTACAATATAACCCAAAGCATGTGAGATGAAGTTGCATCACCTTTTCCTCTAAAGAACACACTGATCTCACTTTCTCCAAAATAGATTTATTTGCTACTTCAGCCATCCATGGCATATTCAATACTCTTCTCTAACATGGCAACTCAAAAGCACTGATTATTCTTCTAGCTTCCTTATTCATTGTCCAACTTCCAAATGCAAAAGGCATCAATTGAAAATGCCATGGCTTGGGTCAGGTGCAACTTAAAATTTATACTGATATATTTGCTTAACACTTTGGATATGTATGTGACAGCATATTTCCTGTTTCACATCTTTTGATTTCTTGACTGCTACTATTACGAGTATTGATTGAGGATGGAAGTAAAATGAAATCATTGAAATTGTATGGTTTTTCTCCACTTGTCATCATGTTATTTATTGAACCAGTGGTCAAGATATTTTGCGTTTGTTATATTTAAATGTAATTAATATTGAAGGCTATGTTTTGAACTCTGCATTAAGTGATTCAAATCTTCATTTTCTACAGCAAGTTTGTGACTTCAGCATAAAAGGTTGAATAAGTCTTCCTTTAATTCTGATATCAATT
The DNA here is from genome assembly GCF_000299155.1 of Elephantulus edwardii. Taxonomy (NCBI): domain Eukaryota; kingdom Metazoa; phylum Chordata; class Mammalia; order Macroscelidea; family Macroscelididae; genus Elephantulus; species Elephantulus edwardii. The sequence goes on along the minus strand of NW_006399786.1, from coordinate 14,435,874 downwards.
CTGAGAAGTCCAACTTCTCAAACTATTTGCTTAGCATACAGAAAGAATAACTGTAGAAGAAGAATACAACCCTGACACATTTTTTTCCTGGTTTTATATTGTACAATATTCCATGTATCTGTTTGGCAGCTATTTTTTGGTCTGTGTTTAAGTGTAATGGGAGCATAGCTAAGTATTCTGGAACTCTCATCTTTCTCAATATTATCCATATTTTTTATCATCACAGAGTCAAATTTGTTTCAGTAATAATAACAATAAAAATAATTCCCACTCATACGTTTTTCTGGTATTCTTTGTTTTCAACTAAACGAGAAGTAGCTGACACAAAAATAATTCTTCCAATTCCATGTTTGCTTTAATATATATTCTGCCAAGTTAAAAATGTTTTTCTATTAATGTTTTTCTTTCTGAAAGATCTATAGATTTTACTTGATGAAGAATATGGAATATTTTCATTTACCATTAAACAATTTAAAAGGGAGCTCTGCTCAAGAATGCTCACTGTCTCCACTCCTCTTCAATACTGTATTGGAAGTACTTGCTAGAGCAATACAGCAAGAGAAGGCAATAAAAGGCATACAGACAGGCAAAAGAGATGGTTAAACTGTCACTATATACAGATGATATGATAGCGTATGGCAGAAAACTTCAAGAACTCAACAAAAAAACTTCCAGAGCTATTGGACTAATTTAGTAGGGTGGCAGAATACAATAGTCAGAGATTCCTCTACAGTAACAAACATAGAAAAGGAAAATGAGAAAGCAATGCCTTTACAAAACAAAACATAACTTGAAATATGTAGAAATAAATCTAAGGAGCTCTGGCAGTCTAGTATCAAGAAGCTTGGAGGGAAAAGTCATTATAACAAGAAATTTTGAAGTATTATAATTTTTTAAATTTTCTTTTTCTGATAGTCAACTCTCAAATTTTATGGTTAATTTTTCTTTTCTCTCAGTTTCCTGGAATATTTAAGTGTAACTAAGCAAGGAAATTTCTTCAAAAATTGCACACTTGGGAGTCTAAAAAATCGTGAAGAATTCTTGCAAGTTACATATATCTCAAGTTGCTTTTGTTTTCCATAGCTTCTTTGTTTAAAATCCCAGTGCAAGTTTCATCATTTTTTAAACAACCTGTGAATTTTCAGCATTTTATTTGGCTTTTAAAAAATTTTGGCAGACAGTAGTTTTGGCAATTTTCACACCAAAGTGCTCAAGTAGCGAGATGGTTGCTGAGCTCCTCGACCTTCTCAGTATCCCACTGATCCACAGCCTGATCTATTTTCTTTTCAAGACCAGGCTTGTCAATCTTTTCCTTTTTTACAATGAGGTCAAATTGATCATTGTCTCCAAACATTGAGTCAGCTCCTTCCACTGTGCTTAGTTTGGGGACTGTTCACTATGAGTTGTTTATCTTTCCTCCAACATTTTACTTTTCTCTTCCTGAATCCTGAGGCTGTGGTTTTTTACACAGAATGTTTTTTGTTTATTTTTTTTCTATAATTCTTGACATTTATTCCGCCTGTTTAAGGAAATTCCGGAATGATCCTCTCCATAGGCATTTATATTTGCCTCTGTTTCCGGTTTTGGTTCATCTGTAGGGAAATCTGAGGTTTCTGTTTTTCGAGTCCCTTCATCTTTAGCTTCCTGTGAGTGAAGTGCAGAGTTTTCTGATGGGGCTTCATCTTCAGAATTCAATACAACATCACTTTCATTTCATTTAGGGCAGCAGGCAGTAGTAGTCCACTCCACATCAACCAAGAACACCCACCTGGCAGGACCTAAAAATATTTAATGATCAAAATGAAACAGAAAATATAGCCTACAAGCACGAAGCACCCCCAAATCCCATGACTTTACCAATCCACTATATGCTAACTCAACTAATTCATTTTGGTCGAATCAGAACTGGCTCCTATCTAACCCTCCAGTGGATTATCGGGAATTTTAAATCGCATTGGAGGAAACTGGTCAACTCTCTGACTCAGAGCAGATGGCGGATTCAAACACCAGCCTTTGGATATGGCAAGACAACTCCTTACCCATTAATCTATTAGAGCTTCCTATTCCATTTTTGTTATTATTGTTATAAAGCTCCCAATTCTACAAATAGATAATTAATAAATTTTTTTATTCAATGATCTTATGAGGAAAGACCACAAACCAACATCATGTTGTTGTTGTTGTTGTTGATTGCCTTTGAGTTGAGGACAACTCATAGCAACCTTATAAAGAAAAGGCCTGAAGCCCCTCTACAGCTATCCACATTTATTAAAGTTCATAGAGTTTCATGAGGCATGTTATTTAGGAAATGAATGCCACTCCTTCTTCCAAACCTGTCACAGTATTTTACTGTTGTTAGGTTCCATTATCTGTGATGTATAGCGGCTCGAGGTACAGTAGCTCTGAACTCTCCCCTGTCTTGAGCCAGTCTCACTAATTCCAACACACCAACCACCTTTGCCCCAGTTACTGTATCAATCCATCCCATCAGGGGTCTCCCTCTTTATCCTGTCTGTCCACCCTTCTGAGCATGATGTCCTTCTCCAAGGACCAATCTCTTTTGGCCACGTGCCCAAAGTGAGGCAGAGCTTCAAAATCCTAGCCCCCAAGGAGAGACTAGTTTCACCCTTTTCAAGACAGACCTGTTTGTTTTCTTGGCAGACCATGAAGGATAAAATTTATTAACTCTAGTTACATTGGAAACTTTCTGATTTATAGGAAGATTTTTTTAAGATTTATTTTATTTTATTATTTTTTTATGTGTACCGTGAAATCAGATCTGACTGGTACAGGAGGAAATTGCCCTTCCTTCTCCAGCAGAACATCTTATAGGTAGATTTTTAATGTTATAAAACAAACAACAGAGGAATGCTAACATAGTTTCAGTACAATCATCAGCAATGCAAGGAATGATCATCACACGATTATTATAAAAAGAATGTTAAACTAAAGGTATATAGAATATAGATTTAAATTGCTAAATCCTTAAAACACAGAATTTGGACTCATATATCCAAGAGGTATCATTTTAATTAAAATACCAAGGTGAGATAATTTTAAAAGTAACTAATCTAAACCATTAAGAAACCAAATTCTATGGCATTGTCATTCTGACATGTAGCAACATTGGAAAGCAGAGGAGACTTGCCCCATAGGTTTTCCAAGACTGTGATCTTAATGGAAAACAAATGCCACATCTTTTACCCTCAAAGGTGCTAGAGGATTTAAAATTAACTACCTTTTAGGGAGCAGTCTAGTATTCAAGAACTGGACCGCTAGAGTCATGGCACATTAAAACAACAGACTAAGGTGTGCCTAATCCAAGCCTTGATTTTGTTAATTACTTGCTATCCATCAGAGAGCTTGACAATGACTAAGGTTAACAGATGAAGAATCGATGCTTTAGAGGTGGTGTGCTAGAGCAGAGTGTTGAATATATTGTGGATTGCAAATAGAACAAAC
>NW_006399786.1:14413844-14428646 GCF_000299155.1 Elephantulus edwardii | reverse complement strand
TGGATTGATTCGGTGACTGGGGTAATAGGGATGGGTGTGTCAGAGGCAGTGCGGTTGGCGCAGGATTGAGCAGGGTTTAGGGCTGTTGTGCATAGGGTCGCTATGGGCCGGAAATGACTCGACGGCACATAACAACAACAACAACATATTTCAAACAGTGGGATAGCTGGGTTATATGAGATTTCTATGTTCAGCTTTTTTTAGGAAACGCTAAACTGCCTTCTAGAGTGGTTTTACCACTTTATAATCCTATCAACAGTGTTTAAGAGTTCCTATCTCGCCACATCCTCTCCAACATTTATAACTGGCTTTCCTGTTAAATTTTTCCACTGCTGCTGGAGGTGAATCTCCATCGCATACACTCTGAGCATGTGGCCAGGAGGAATCAGTCATTGGAGAAGGATATCATGCTTGGAAAGACGGAAGGACAGTTTAGCAGAGGAATACCACAGATGAGATAGATTGGCACAGTAACTGGGCAATGAGGGTAGGTATGTCGGACTCAGTAAGACTGGCTCAGGACAGGACAGGCTTCAGAGTATTGTACACAGGATCGCTGTAAGCCACAGGCAACTTGATGGCACATAACAACAACAGCAACAACAACAAGAGATCTCTTGCAGCCTAGAGGCAAGAAGATGCTCTGCAGTCCAGATGGCAAGTGGTTCAAGTCCACCAGCTACTCTGAGGGAGAACGATGGACGACAGTCTCCTTCTGTGCCTTAACTGCCTCTGATAACCGGCCAGATGGTCAGCTATGGATCAGCACCTACTCACAGTACACAACAAGTACAATATTTTGATAGCTTAGGAATGTCTTTAATCATTTTAATAGGAACAAAAGAAATAAACAATGTAAACAAGTTTGCTATTTATCAGAAATAAGTTGTTTTATTAAAACACTTAATTTTATTAAAATATATTATTTCTATTCTCATTTATTAAATGTAGTATAAAGACTTTCAACAAAATGAAAGCAAGTAAAGAGTTAATAATACTAAATTTAAAATGTTGTTTTATGATTATATAAAAAAGAAACTGAAAGTTAAATTAATTGCAAAAGAAAATTATGTTGATATATTAAGCTGGTACATATATCTTGGAAGTGCATATAATGCAGTTTTAACTTTTCTTACTCAAAATAAGAAATAACTCTGACACAGTAAAGAGAAATTGTGATATCGAAGTTTCTAAAAGAAAAAATTACTTATGTGTCAAATGTTGTTTAAGGAAGAAGACTAAACATTTTATGCTCTATAATAATTTTCATAGTGAGGAGGAAGGAAGCATACCAGAATATTAAATTATGCAGCATAAATTGAACCTAGTCGTGAAAAATTTAGTGATAATAACAATAATATATTCATAGGTAATATGCATTTATGGTTAAATTAAATGCAAACTTTCTAAACAAGTGAATAAATATTCAACATATTACTATTAATTGGGGTATAGGGAATTTAGAAAGCTAGAGTAGAAATTCAAATTACAATAGTTTAAAAACAAAGTTAGATTATATATTATCTTTTTATGGAAACAAAATGTTGAATTGTGCTTTTACTAGTTCTAATTCTAATACAGAATTAGAACCTAAGATACATCAAAAGAATAAGCAATTACAAAGCAAGAATCAGCACAATGGAATTACTGAAGATTGCTTTACAATCACATTCACTCTCTATATCCCAGTCTATGTAAAAACAATTAGAGAAACACATGAACATGGAAGAGAACCATCCACTGTTTCTGTAGTCAGAGAAGTGATTTTTCCATGTTCTAAATAAATGAGGTTTTTCTTCTCTTCTCTCTTCCCTCTCATTGTCTACAAGCTGAAACCAATCCATAATGACCCTTAATTAGTTTCTAAAGTTGTGAGACACAGGAGAAGAGTTTGCCCATATTTTCCAGCAGAACTGTTAATAGAGTCGAGCTCCCAGAGAGTATGGCCATTGAATCAGCAGTGTAGTAGGGCCTTTACCAGAAACATGTGTTTCTCTGACCATTCTCTCTAAAAAAGATGAAATAGACAGTCCATTTGCATGCTGAACTTCTGCTTTAGGAAAAGATTTCCTGCATATAATTCCTATATATCTATCCTAATGTTTCATGTACTTGAATGCTTATTAAACAATTCTCAATTTTATACTGTGATTTTACAATTATTTACTATAAATATTATTTTGAGAAATTATATAATCTAAAATCCAGCTGTTGTGAAAAAAAATTGAAGTGCTGAATTTGACAGAATTAATATTCAAGAATGGCATTTTTTCAAATTTTACTAATCGGTGAATTCCTTGCTTCCATTAAAACAATTTTTCAGCCTCATTACCTCTTGTCTCTGAGATGGTACATAAGAGATAAATTGTCTTTTGGTTACTAAAATGTGTTCACTTTGAAAGGAATAATTTTTTTCAAAAGCAGGATCCTACAATAGTGCTAAAGAGTTGAGAAATTGTGATGAATGGAGATAAAAAAATAATAGTAGGGAGAGACAAAGAACAAAAATAAACTTTAAAATCTGTCTTAGCTGAAGACTTTAGAGATGATGGCAAAACTTCATCTATTTTTATGAGATATGATAAAATAACACAGTTCTCTTCGTTTCACAGTTAAATGGCATCGAGTACAACTCATAACAACCCTATGACCAACAAAACTGAGCCCTGTCCTTTCCTATGCCTTCCTTGTCATCTCTGGTATTCTCGAGTCTGTTGCTGCAGGCATAATGTCAATCCATCTCTTTGTGGGTCTTCATCTACTTCCTTGACACTCCATTCTTCCAAGTATGATGACCCTTTCCAAACATGATGACCCTTCCTCACTTAGATGCATGTCCAAAGTATGACAGATGATACTTCATCATCATTTTCTAAGAAGCACTCTGGCTGCATTTTGTCCAAGATCTTTTTGTTTGTTCTTTTTGGCAGTCCATGATATATTCAATTCCCTTCTCCATTACCACAACTCAAAGGCATCTTTGGCACCACAACTCAAAGGTATTCTTCTCTCATCTTTATTCATATCCAGCTCTCTGATGTATGGCAGGTGACTGAGAATACTTGAATGAATCAGGCACTTCTTAGTCTTCAAACCAACATTATTAATCTTCAGAACTTTGGTGAGTTGTTCGTTTTTTTTGTTTTTGTTAAAGCTCCACTTCTCTGTGCTCCCCGATTCCCAAAAAACTCTTGTTTCTGGCAATGCTTCGGGGTGCGAGGGCTGGTCAATGCGGGCTGAGGTTACCTGGGTTAGAGTTTGGAGATCTGAAAGCAAAATCAAAGAGCTAAACAGAAAATTTCAAAAAGCAGCCCGGGACGACAAAGCAAGATACTATAATGAAATGTGCAGAGATCTAGAGTTAGAAAATCAAAAGGGCCGAACTCGTTCAGCATTTCTTAAGCTGAAGGAGATGAAAAACAAATTCAAGCCACGGGTGGCAATACTTAGGGATACTTTGGGTAGAATATTAAGTGATCCAGGAAGTATCAAGAGAATATGGAAGGAGTCACTGTATCAGAAGGAATTGGCTGACACAGAAGAATTTAATGAAATGACATATGAGCAAGAGCTTATGGTGATGAAGGAGGAAGTTCACATTGCCCTGAAGGAATTGGCAAAAAACAAGGCTCCACGAGTTAACGGCATACCAATTGACATTATTTCAACAGACAGACACTTCCCTGGATATGCTTACGAAGTTGTGCCAAGAAATCTGGAGAACAGCCAGCTGGCCCCCTGACTGGAAAAGATCGGTATTTGTTCCCATTCCAAAGAAAGGTGACCCAACAGAGTGTGGAAATTATTGAACAATATCATTAATATTACATGTAAGCAAGATTCTGCTGAAAATTATCCAAAAATGTTTGGAACAACATGTTAACAGAGAACTGCCAGATGTACAGGCTGGATTTAGAAGAGGTCGTGGTACTTAGGGATATTATAGCTAATGTTAGATGGATCTTGGCAGAAAGCAAAGAATACCAGAAGAATGTCTATTTGTGCTTCATTGACTATGCGAAGGCTTTTGACTGTGTGGATCACACAAGCTGTGGTTGACTCTGAGAAGAAGAGGAATCCCAGAACATTTGATTATGTTAATGTGAAACCTATACTTGGACCAAGAGGAAGTGGTCAGAACAGAGCAAGGAGAGACTACATAGTTCAAAATCAAGAAGGGGGTCCATCAGGGATGTATGTTGTCTCCATACCTTTTCAATCTGTATGCAGAACAGATCATCCGAGACGCTGGGCTATATGAAGAGGAATGTGGCATCAGGATTGGTGGAAGAGTCATCAACAACCTGCGTTATGCAGATGACACAACCCTGCTTGCTGGAACTGAGGAGGACCTGAAGTGCTTGCTGGAGAAGGTCAAGGACTGCAGCCTCTTATATGGATTGAAGCTCAACATCAAGGGAACAATGATTCTCACCATGGGCCATTGGCAGCATCAGTATGGATGGTGAAGAGATTGAGATAGTTAACAGTCTTAGTTTGCTTGACTCCACAATCAACACTCTTGCTAACAGCAGCCAGGAAATCAAGAGATGAATTGCATTGGGAAAGTCAGCTGTCAGGGACCTCTCAAGGGTACTGAAGAGCAACGACATCAGGCTGGAGACTAAGGTGCGCCTGCCTGATCAGGGCTATAGACTTTGCAATTACGGGCTATGCATCAGATAGTTGGACAGTGAATAGGGATGATAGAAAGATAATTGATGCCTTTGAGGTGTGGTGCTGGAGACGAGTGTTGAATATACAATGGACTGCTAGGAGAACAAACAAGTTTGTCCTGGAGAAGGTGAAGCTGGAATGCTCCTTGGAGTCAAGGATTCTGAAGCTTTGTCTGACATACTTTGGACATGTTGCAAGGAGGAACTGGTCCTTGAAGAGGGACATCATGTTTGGCAGAGTGGAGGGGTGGCGAAGGAGAGGAAGACCTTCGATGAGATAGATCAGTTCTGTGACTGGAGCGGTGAGAATAAGTGTGTTTGAGATGTATAGGTTGTCACAGGATAGAACAGCATTTAGAGCTCTTGTACATAAGGTCACTATGAGTCGCAAATAATTTGACGGCACATAACAACAACAACAACAACTTTGGAGAGGTCCTTGATAGAGTACTTGCCCAAAGCAATAATATTTCTCGTGATTTCCTGACTACTGGTACCAATAGTACTGCTGTTTGTTTGTCCAAGCAAGATGAAATCATTGACAGCTTCAATCTTTTCTTCATCTATCATGGTATAGACTGTTGGTCCTGTGGTGACAACCTTTACTTTCTTGATTTTGAGATGCAATCTGTACCAAAATGATCAAATTATCAAAATATCTTGACAAATGTCTTTAAAAGATATTAGATTATATCTGCACTTTACCATTTGAAAAGTCTACAACCTAATCAATATTTTCTTACTGTCAGGAATGAAGTTTAGTCCTGTATTTGGTAATTTCAATTATAGAAGTTACAATTACTAGAAAGGACCATTTACCTACTCCTCGTTCACGACTGCCACATTCTCCTGTATTTCATATTTCCAACTTTGAATAGGTTCTCCAGTGGTTCTTTCAGTGGTCTGGATGCCACAAGGGAAGAGGGTCACAGGATAGCAGGACCACCACTGTAGGTCAGTGTAACAATATTTCAGAAGAACTGATCACAACCAGGACACACGAAGGACTGGTTGACCTGCTGCGTAAGATCTTCTTCATTTTGTCTGTGACATATCAGTTTGGCAACAGAGAGCACAGGGCGATGGCAGGACAACAAAAGACTGAACATGGAAGGTGAAATGTGGTCCCCAAAGTGTGAAGGAGGCCTATGCACAGAAAGAGGGAGTGAAGAGAGGAAAGGAAGGCAGAGTGGGCTGCTGTTATGAACCAGATACAGCATAGAGGAGATACTTTCAAGGTTAGTGGCTGGAGGTAGTAGGACAAGGCAAGTAAGCTCCTCAACCAGGGTAAAAGGAGAGAAGCAGCGAAGTGAACAGCATCCAATTGCTCCTACTACCATCCCCAGCACTCACCAGCTCCCCAGTACTGGGGATATGATATACCTGTATCATGTGCATTCTGAGATATAAGTGTACCTGACAGATGGTAAGCAAAAAAGAATCAGAATAGAACATTAGCATAGAAGACAGAATGTAGCTAGTTTCATGTAAAGATCTAGTATTGAGGAACTCTGGTGATATAGTCTATAGGGATTTGTGCTACCAGTTCAAAGGTTTTGCATCACTGAGGGTATGAATCCATCAGTGGATCCTAGGGCACAATTTGGGAATTTCTATCCCATGTATTTTACAGCCTCAGAATCCAAAGTTACGAATCACTTCTCACTCAACAGCAATGAATTCCCTGGTCTTGGAACCTGTTTATACTTAGCAATTTATCAACAAAACCTTTTGATCTAAGTAAAACTTTTATTCATAGACTACTCACCCCTATTCAGTGTCTCACAATTAACCCTGACTTAATGTGTTGGTTTCCAGTACTAAATACTCCATGAAATTCAAAGTTATACTTCCTGACACATGGCCACGAGAATCATATAGGCACAATAATGTCTGGTTTTAGTTTGAGAGTCTAACAGAGCCAGTACAAGTACAGGTGATTCCTCCTTTTTAACAGAGGATCGCTATGAAGATGAGACAACTTGACAGCAACTAAAAACAACAGCAAGAAATCAAAATAATAATTCTTGTGTATGTATATTATAAAAAGATAAAATTAAAAAGTATTGCTATCAGAGAAGTTTTAGAAAAGAAGATCTATAATGCTGGGAATCAATTTTGACTGGCTCTTACCTTTAATGTTAAGGAAATGCTAAGAAGATACTTTCATATCTGAACAGAGGATCAAGTGGTTCAGAGCCGGGAAACAACATATAGCACCAATAAAGTGAGTAAACAGCCTATGCACAACTCAGCCAGACTGATTGAATGTTGTGAAATCATCAGCAGATGACTATCACGATGAGAGAGACACCTGTGAAACTTGTGTGGGCAATGGAAACACTAAGGAGTTTGCTACTGTGGAGTCAACTATGCTTCATAGCGACCTTCTCTGAACCCTGAATGGATCTATGCCATTCTTACCATAGTTGATATGCTCATGTCCACTGTTACAGTCACTGTGTCAGTCTACCTTGTAGAGAGTCTTCTCTCTCTGACCCTCCATCATTCCTAGCACGAAGTCTTTTTCTAAGTACTAGCCTCTTCTGGACATCATGCCTAATGTATGTATATGAGATGAAATTTCACCACTCTCGCCTTTAAAGAGACCCAGGGTGCACTTCATCCAAGATAACTTCTTCTGTTCTTTTGATGTTCCATGGGAGAATCAATAATCTTTACCACCATCACAATTCAATGGCAGTTTGATGCAGAGACGCAAAGAAGGATGAGAATGTCTAAAAATGATGGTAACTTTCTGTGAGGAAGAAAATTACTAAGTGGAAGATCTACTAAAATAACTGAGAGACATTTCAGGACATGTTGAATCCTGTTTCCTTGCATATCAGAATTATTATTGTAGCAGACATTGAAGATAAAAACATTTTTCTTCATAAATATTCTGGTTGTTGTTTATTGCCATTGAGTCAAGTTTAACTCATAGTGACCCTATGAACAAAAGGCTTAAATCCTTTCTACAACTATCATCGTTTCTCCACGTTCATAGAGTTTCCAGAGGTGGGTGGTTTAGGAAGTGGATGCCACTCCTGATTCCAAACCTGCCTTAAACTGGGAACTCCACCACTGTCAGCATGGGCAACCATTATGTCATTTGAGCCCCTGAATGGCACAAGGTTCAGGATCACAGCAAACACAGATTACCTCAGTGCAGCAAATTGACAGAGAAGTGCTGTGCAGTTTAGAAAAATGTTCCTCTAAAATAAAGTAACAGTAGACCCTCAGGCCCAACAGGCTTTTAAATACAAGAGATATAGCCTTTCTATAACAATCATTGTTTCTCCAAGTTCATACAATTTTCAGAGGCATGTGGTTTAGGAAGTGGGTGGAACTACCGCTTCCAAACTTGAATCAATCTTGGCGCTCCACCTAATACTGCCCATGATGGATAGCCATGATGGTGTTTGGCACATGTATGGCACAGTTGTTCCATTACGGCATTTGAAACTTTAATGGCACAAGATTCAGTGTCACAGCAAACTCAGGTTACCTCAGCACAGCAAATCGGCCAGAGATCTCTATGACTTAGAAGAATGTTCCTCTAAAATATAGTAACAAGAGATTAAAATATAATCTCTCGGGCTCAACTTTTAAATATAAGGGCCCTCCAGGAGGTCTTGTTGACTCTAAACAAGAGGCTTAAACAAAACCAACCACACAATCCACAAAGATCCTCAACCAAAATAAGAGTACCATCTTAGAGTCCAGCCACTTCATCCAACTCCAAAATGGAGACAAGGACTTTGGCAATATATGTTGTTGTTAAGTGCCATCTAATACCAACCCTATAAACAAAAGAACTATTGTCCTTCCTCTAAGTTCATAGAGTTTCCACAGCCATGTTTAGGAAGTGGATGCCACTCCTGCTTCCAATCCTGTCTTAATCAGTGTACAAAACACTGTCAATCATGTGTAACCATTATGGTATTCTGTCTGACACACCATTCAGTATCACAGAATCCAAAGTTACCTCAATAAAGAGAAAGGATAGAACAGTGCTGTACCACTTGGGAGAATGTTCCTTTCAAAGACAATTCCAAGGGCCCAAATGAGTTTTAAAAGATAACAGAGCTGCACCCCGGGCTTTCATTGGTGTGGGGTCTTTGAAAACTCATGTGGCCTTAGAAGGATGAATTCTTTTTTCTGTGTTCATGGGGACTGGCTGTGGAGTGTTTGCTCAGTCAGGAGCCACTTGTTGGAACCAATGAGAGCCCAGAATGCAGACCTGTGGTCGTTGAAAACTCATGTGACCTTGGAGAAGTGATTTTTTTTTCTGTGTTCATGGAGACTGGCACTCATAAATATTAATTTAGTTTTTAAGAAAATTCATTGTTATAAAGATATACATTCTGAGGTAAATTTTGTAGTTTAACACTGTTTTGTATTGTAATTGCCATATTTACTGTTTCCAGAATTTCAACCCAGTGATAGTTCTGCCAAAAGTCCAGTTTTATACTATAAAAGAAATTGTCCCCTGGAATCCTGGCTCAATTCCTGCCTGGTGATCACAGTGGGAAGTCTGTTTGCTTGAAATTCTTGCCTACAGCTCTAAGCACTTAGGTCCTTGCTGATTCCTGCTCTGTCCCATGGAGACCCCTTTAGTCTTCCAGAATCAATAGCCTTTCTTAAACAGAGAAAATAAACCTCCAGGCCAAAATAAGAAAGAATAAGTGAAGCAAAAGAACTGGCCTATCTTCCTCTCATCTGATTCCTTTATTGAATCAATAAAGCACACATCTTTTGTTTTTTTAAAGTCAAAGACTCATGATAGGAAAATAAAAAATTGATAAAATTTCCTTTTTGTTACATGCTAGGTATTATTTAGCATTCTTGCAATTATCCACAGTCAACATTATAAATACATTTCTGATGATATTTTTTATTATGACTTTATCTTTTCTCTGTGCCAACTGTTTGTATATTCATGGTTTTTATAGTGTACTTATATTTTTAAAAGTAAAGGTTACATTATACGAGCTTGAGACAGAAAGTATATAGATCAGATATGTTTAAAACACATAAGGGTTGTAATAATATTTTTCTTCCTTCTTTTCTGTGATATCCAGAGATACATGCCTACTTATGTATGCATTTATAACTTTGCATTTTGATTTTAAAAATTCAGTTATTGTTAACTGCCATCAAGTCACTCTGAATTCACGGTGACCCAGTGAACAATGAAAATAATGCTAATCATTTAGGGCCTTCCTCATGATTAATTCAACTCAATTTACTTCGATCTAGTGCATTCTAAACCATAGCAATCCTCCATCAGTTATTTGAAGCTATAATTACAACAGACAACTGTTCATCTTTCTTCCGAAGAGCTGTTGCTGGATTTGAACTACCTGAGATGCAAAGTTTTTATGTTAACAGTGCAACTCCCTACGAACTATTCCACCAAAGCTTCCTATCTCTATGAAAGATGAAGACTTAAAATTTTTTTATGCAAAATGATGGCCAACAGTGAAAAATACAGCATGATTAGAAAGAAAATTATTTTTATAGTAGCTAAGAAACCTAGAGACTAAGGTGAGCCTTACCCAGACCATGGTCTTCGCAATTACTTGCTATGCATCAGAGACCTGGACAACGACCAAGGATGACAGAAGAAGAATTGATGCCTTTGAGTTGTAGTGTGAAGAAGACTATTGAACATACCATGGACCACCAAGAAAACAAGCAGGTCTGTCTTGGAGAAGGTGAAACCAACTTTCTTGTTAGAGGCTAAGATTTTAAAGCTCTGTCTCACATACTTTGGGCATGTGGTTAGGAGAGGCTGGTCCTTGGAGAAGGACAACAACATGCTAAGAAGTGTGGAGGGACAGTGCTGGAGAAGACCCTGATGAGATGGATTGATACAGTAACTGGGGCAACGGGGTAGGTGTGTCAGAGTCAGTGAGACTGGCTCAGGACAGGGCAAACGTCAGAGCTATAGTACCTAGGGTTGCTATGAGTTGTAGGCAACTCAATGGCATATAACAAATAAGCTTATTTCCATGGCATTTTTTTGTGAAACTGAAAAATGAAACGGAATAACATTTTTTTAAAATGTAAGAGTTGTTGTTTTGTTTTTAAGAGTTATTTTTTCCACTTCCTTGTTTGCATTTACAAAATGTAACATTTAAAATGTTGTAATTTCTCTAGTAGTGATGACAGTGACACTATTTTGACTTGTATAACAGAATTCAGTAGGAATAAATGAAAACGTAATTTTTAGTTTGAGCTTTTGAGATGAGATTCCCCCCCTCCCCCATATAGTGGATAAGTGTTGTTTTTATTAGTAGCTATTGAGTCTATTGCAACTGGGTGTAGCCTAATGGAAAGAAACTGTTCTGTGAATCTGACAACATGTGGTTTGAATCCACCAAATGCTCTTTTGGGAAAGATGGGCAATTTCTCCTGTGAGTTTTAATATGAATCAGTCCCAACTCAATAGCGCACAACAACACTGAGTCATTTGTGGGAACCTTGGTGGCCTAGTTGGTAGGAAGATGCACTGCTAAATCAAAGGCCTTTTCTCTCTGGCAGATCAAGTCTGCCAGAGACTTAGTGATAGGTAGATGAGCAATCTCTTTCTGTGCCATTTAAGCCTTGGGAAACTTCTGGAGGGTCAGCTATGAGTCTGCTTTGATTGGATAACACTGAGTTTGGGATATTAAATAGATTCAGACTGATGAGAATTCATATGTGCAGAGTAAAACTGTCCTATAAAATTTGCAAGACTGACCATTCAGAAAAATAGCACCAGGACTATTTTAAGGCACATGTGGATACAGTTGATTTGTCAACTTTTCAACAAGTAACTGGTACTTAATCTAGTAGGGATTCTTAGTGACAGAAAGTTTACAATATCAACTACTAATTAAGAGTTGGTCATTCGAA
Source organism: Elephantulus edwardii (assembly GCF_000299155.1). NCBI lineage: Eukaryota > Metazoa > Chordata > Mammalia > Macroscelidea > Macroscelididae > Elephantulus > Elephantulus edwardii. The sequence continues at coordinate 14,417,067 of NW_006399786.1, read as the reverse complement.
TCCACACAGTGACTGGTACAATTGGTTGAGACTTTGGCTGCTAACAGATGGTTGTTGGGGCAAACCCAAGAATTATTCAGTGGGTGAAGGTAGCAGTCCAGTTCAGTAAAGGTTTAAAGCCTTACATGTTGTAGATAGTACAACTCTGTCCTATTGGGTCTCTATAAGTTGTAATCAATTAGAAGAAGTGATATGGACTTTTGAGTGGCTCAGTGGGAGAATGACTTACCAATCCATTTCTATAGTGATTCCAACCAAAAAACTCCATGGACCATTTTATAGTTTTAATATATTACTATGAAGCAGAACCTGATGCACAACATTCAACACTTGTTCACAGGTAAGGTTTATATAAACACACAAGCACAAACAAACACAGACATATAAGTATGCATATATATAATACACACACCCCCAATATATTTTTAGATAGAGCAGGGTTCAGAGCTATAGTACATAGAGTTGAAATGAATCACAAGCCACTCAACAGCACATGACAGGAACAATACATTTTTATTTTTAGCATAGATAGATCAATATTTACATATAAAGCATATGTTGTTGTTGTAAACCATAAAATTGGAACCAAGCCATAGCTGACCCTCCAGTGAGTTTTAAGAGGGAGTTAATTAAATGGGAGTAGAATTCCTACCCTTCTCTCACAGCAGCTGACAAATTCAGATCACATGCCTTCAGGTCTATGTTGCAGTTTCTTACCACTTGGCCACTATAGCTCCATAAACTATATACGATTGATTCATTAACTGATAGATAGATAGAAAGATAGATGGATGGATGGATAGATAGATAGATAGATAGATAGATAGATAGATACAAACTGTGTGGAATACACGGTACTATGTCTAAATCTGAGAAGACTGGGAATCCCAGAACACTTGATGATGCTTATGTGAAACCTATACTTGCCCCAGGAGGCAGTCATTAGAACAGAGCAGAGAAACACAATTATTGTTTATTGCTTTATCCTGTGCCAAACATATTGTTTGTGAGACACCTACCCCCATTACTCCAGTCACTGAATCAATCCATCTCATCGAGGGTCTTCCTCTCTTGCTCTGTCCCTCCACTTTCCCAAACATGATGACCCTCTCAAAGGAATGGTCCCTCCTTGCAACATGTCCAAAATATGTCAGAGAAAGCTTCAGAAACCTTGCCTCCAAGGAGCAGCCAGGCTTCATCCTCTCCAGGATGAACCTGTTTGTTCTCTTAACACTCCATGGTGTATTCAATACTCTTGTCCAGCACCACAACTCAAAGGCATCAATTTTCCTTCTATCATCCTTATTGTCTGGATTTCTGATGTATAGCAAGTAATTGCAAAGACTATGGTCTGAATCAGGTGCACTTTAGTCTCCAGAGTGGCATTGTTTTTCTTCAGTATTTTGGAGAGGTCTCTTACAGCAGACTTTCCCAATACAATTTATCTTTTAATTTTCTGGCTGCTGGTACCAAGAGTGTTGATTGTAGAGCCAAGTAAACTAAAGCTCTTAACAATCTCAATCTCTTCATCATCCTTCATGATGCTTCCAATTGGCCCAGTGGTGAGAGTCTTTGTTTTCTTGATGATGAACTTCAATCCATATTGAAGACTGCTGTCTTTGACCTTCTGCAGCAAGTGTTTCAGGTTCTCCTCAGTTTCAGCAGACAGGGTTGTGTCATCTGCTTAACACAGAAACACTGCATGGTTCAAAATCAGGAATGGTGTATTCTAGGGATGTGTTATCTCCATATCTTTTCAATCTATATGAGAAGAGATCATCCAGGAGGATGGGCTCTACGAGGAGAAATGTGGTATCAGGATTGGAGGAAGATTCATCAACCACTTGTGTTATGCAGAACTCTATGGCACATAACAACAACAACATATATTTATACATATGTATTTATTTATATATTTGGAGCTCTAGTGACTCAGTGATAATGAGTTAGTTATGTTTTAAACCCAACCAAAAAGCACAATGTTCAATTCCAACAGCTGCACCTTAGAGGAAAGATATTCAGTCTCCTCTTGTCTCATTTACTACCTCTGAAAACCAGTTGTAGGGTAAGCTATTCATCAGTTATGTACTTGATAGTATATAACAACAAAATGTGGCCTAGTGGTAAGAAGGTGGGCTTAAGTTCCAAAAATATGTGGTTTGAAAGCAAACCCCTCCAGTATGATTTAATGCCTCTGAACACTCACCAGAAAGTCAGGTATGGGTCAGTTCTAAGCCAACAGCAGATGACAAAGCAGATAGATGATAGATAGATAGATAGATAGATAGATAGATAGATAGATAGATAGATGATAGATAGATAAATAGGTTGATAGATAGATAGATAGATAGATACAGAGATATGTTGTTGTTGTTGTTGGTGGTGTGTTCTGTAAAGTCAGAACCAACCCATAGCTGACCCTCTGGAGGGTTATCAGAGATGGTTAATTGCATAAGAGGAAATTGCCCATGGATCAGGTAGTGGTCTTGAACCACATGCCTTTTTGTTTGCTACAGAGGTCAAGGACTTCACTCTTCACTATAAACTAAAGCTCAGTATCAAGAAATCAAAGATTCTCACTACAGGGCCATTTGGAAGCACTATGATAGAGAAGAGATAGAGATTGTTGAGAATTTTAGCTTGCTTTATTTCTACAATCAACACTATTGGCATTAATAGTCGGTAAATCAAGAGACAATGTGCATTGATAAACTCTACTATCAAGGACTTTCTAGAGTGCTAAAGAGCTACAATGTCAGTCTAGAGACTAAGGTGCGCCTGATGCAGGTCATGATTGGTCTTCACAATCCTTTTCTATGCATCTGAGAGCTGGATAATGACTAAGGATGACATATGAAGAATTGATGCCTTTGAATTGTGGTGCTGAGTATTGACCTGGACTACCAAGATAATAAATAGGCTTATTCTGGAGAGGATGAAACCAATTTGCTTCTTGAGGGCAAGAATTTTGCCTTCTGACATACTTTGGGCTCATTGTCAAGAGGGACCAGCCCTTGGAGAAGGAAGTCATGCTTGGAAAAATGGTGGGACAGCTCAAGAGAGGAAGATCCTGGAGGAGATGGTTTGATACAGTAAAAGTGGAAATGGAGGTAGGTGTGTTGGAGACAGCAAGGTTGGCTCAAGATAGTATGGGTTTTAAAACTATCATGTCTAGGGTGGTTATGAGTCATAAGTGATTCAATGGCAGAAAACAACAAATATA
>NW_006399786.1:14403161-14413652 GCF_000299155.1 Elephantulus edwardii | reverse complement strand
AATATAAGTGGTATTTTCAGCAAATAAACATAAAAAGAAGCATTTTTTAACATTTGGTTTGTGGTTGTTAATGCTCAAAAATAGAAAATACTTTATGTGCATTGTATCTTTTGCTATAAACTTTTCTTATTGTCACCATTATTACATTTATATTATATAATATAAGCTTTACCCATATTCTTGCATTGAATTCCAATAGCTACTTGATGCATGTAATGAACAAAATAGTAAAATTTGCCTGTATACATTATTTAAAGTTTTAATTTTCTTCAAAGTTCCCGTTACATTTGTATTACTAGGAAAAGTTCTGTCAACAATGAGTAGTCTCCTTTTTTTTCTACTTAAGTAGTGTAAACTATTCCTATTTTTTGTTTTGTGTATCTTGTGCTGCTGTGATAAAAGTATCTATTAGAAATTTTAATTCAGGCTAATGGCTACAGGAAAGTATTGTCAAAGACCTTTCCAGAGAAAAGAAGAGCAACAATATCAGTCTTGAGACTGAGGTGCACCTGATCCAGACTATGGTCTTTGCAATTACTTTAAATGTATTGCTGAGCAATACAGAGAGCTGAGCAATGATCAAGTATGAAAGAAGAATCATCAATCCCTTTGACTTGTACTGATGGAAAAATAGTACTGAACATACTATTAATAATAAAGATAATAATAAACAGGTCTGTTGTGAAGAGGATGAAATAAACCCATGGAAAGGATTTTAAAATCCTATCTCACATACTTCAGGTGTGTTGCCAGGAGGGACCAAACTTTGGAGAAGCACTTTATGGTTGGACAGGTGAAGGCACAGAACAGGAGAGGAAGACTCTGGATGAGATAGACTGACACAGTAACTGGGCTAATAGATGTTGGTGTGTTGGACATAGATTGTCTCAGGATAGGGTATGGTTTAGCTCTATTATTGCTCATAGGGTCATTTTGAGTCACAGTGGATTTGACAACACATACCAAAAACAACAAAATGATATTTCTCACTTCCTGAATGATCCCCAAGATAAGCTTATCTTTCTTCATCTCTACTTTCTTCCTACTATGAGGAACTAACTCTTTTTATTATTATTAATTAATTTTGATGAATTAGCTTATGACACAATTTGTACTGGTATGTCCTTCTTAGTGAGACTGGCTCAGGACAGGGCAAGGTTCAGAGCCCTATAGATAGGGTCACTATAGGTCTTGATAACACATTACAACAGCAACAATATCACTGCTCTTGAGTAGACTCCAATTCTTAGCAATATTTCATTGTATTTCTGAAGCTGCAATTTTTTTTCTAAGTCTTTATGTTTTCAAAGGAGAAAAATGTCCATCTTTCTCCTTGGAGCAGTTAGTAAATTCCTACTGTCATTCTTTTGATTATCAGCCTGCTACATTAAGTACTTGTCAATGATTTTATCCCACTTAAATCAACACTCAATAACATTGGCACCGATAGTCAGGAGTTCAAGAGACATATTGCATTGGACAAGTTTGCTGTCAAGGACCACTTCAAAATACTGAAGAGCAATGATAGCATTTTGAAGACAAAAGTGTGCCTACTTTAGTCCGTTGCCTTTTCAATCATTCAATAAGCAGCTGAGATTTGGACAATGAACAATGATGATGGAAGAATAATTTATGTTTTTGAGCTATTGTGTTGAAAAAGAGTACTGAATATCCCATGGACTACCAAAAGAACACATAGATATGTCTTGGAACAAACAGCATGTTTTTTGGAGGCAAAGATGGAAAAGCTTCATACTTTGAATATTTCCTAGAAGATGCTATTCCTTGGAAAGAAATATGATGCTTGGAAAGATGTAGGTATAGCAAAAGAGAGGCAAACTTTCAATGACATGGGTAAATACAGTGACTTCAGCAATGGGCTCACATGTGTCAGAGATGATGAGGACAGCACAAGATAGCATAACATTTAGATTTGTTGTTCATAAGGTCATCATGAACCATACTCAACTCTGTAGCACCTAACAAACACTTAACCAGGGCTTTTCTATGAAGGTGCAGGGTAAGAATTCACAGAACAAATTTTCCAGCACATAATTCACCCCATAGTCATTTCATAGGCATATCTAGACTTTCCTCCTAAAAGTATGTCTAGAAAATGTACTCACATTTAATTTTTTAAATGAATCATGAATGCAAACTTCTTGGATAAATAATTCTCAAATTTTGGTATATTTTAGGAAACATTAAAGATTGAGTAAAATATATAGACTTTAATGTGTCAACTCAGAAGTGTCCGTAATGTAAATTTTTGTTAACACATGAAAACTATATTTCTCAGAATTTAGAAGTTGATATAAATGCTGCTGATACGGGAGTCAGAAGTTCCTTTCACATATTTTGGACATGTTAGGAGGAATTGGTCCTTTGAAGGGGATATCATGCTTGGAAAGGTGTAGTTTTAGCTAAAGAGAGAAAAAAATTTAGTGAGAGTGACTGCAATAATGGACTCCTGTATGTCAGAGATAGTGAATACGGCATAGGATAGGAGAAGATTAAAATCTGTTTATGGGTTGCTTGGAGTTATAGTTGACCCTGGCACGGAACAATATCAACCACGACATAGTAATGACATATATTTATTTTTTAAAAAAATTAAGGATCTAGAGTATGAAGAAACAACAAAGAGTGAATTTTTATTGCAAGCAAAGTGTGAATTCTCTTTTTATTTTTTTCCTTTTATTATTTTTGTGTGTGTGTACCGTCAAATCAGATCTGACTGGTACAGGAGGAGATTGCCCCTCCCTCCCCGACAGAGCATCTGGTGGATTTGAGCCGTGAGCCTCTGGGATTGTAGTTGCAGCTCCTTACCTCTAGGCCACCAGAGCTCCCCGAATTCTCTTTTTCAAAGAGAAATTCTGGTTTTAACAAAATACCAAGGCATTTTCTCACACTTTACTCACAAGAATATATAACTTCAGGTGCTACTTACCTAGCTATTTGTTTAAAAGAAATTCATTCAGCTGTTGGCATGCATGTTGTTGTTGTGGTTGTGGTTGTGTACCATTGATTCCGATCCAACACGTGGCTGACCCTCCAACACGTTTTCAGAGGGAGATTAATTGCATGAGAAATGATTGCCCATCTGTCTCCCATGGAACAATTAGTGGATTTGGATCGCATACCTTCAGGATTGCAGCACAGTTTCTTACCACTAGCCACCAGAGTTCCCTGTTGACATGCATAAAAAGAATTTTTTCTTCGACACATGACTATTAGTTCATAGAAGAATTACACTTGCCCAATTTAGAATTTCTCTAAAATGATGGCAATATCCCTAAGTTCCATAAATAATGTATAATGATATCAAATAAATATACTCCATTGGGGAAAATAACTCTTGCAACACCTTTAGTATGTTTTTCATGAGGAAGTGAATGAAGAGGATTAGAACTAAGAAATGTTTTTTTGAGAATATAGATTTTAATTACATTTGACAAATATAGTTTTATGTTTGTTTTTATTAAGTTAAATGTAATATTTCTGTCAGAAATGGGATTTTATATGTTCATTTCAGCATATAAAATGGCCTTTGGGCAATATGATTGATTTGAAATTCATCAGAAGTGTGAGTCATGAACTCCAATTACTTTCCTGGAGGCACAGCATGACAACATTGAATATGATTTACAATTATTATCTCTATCTTGTGAAGCACACACAATAGCCCTGGAATGACAATCTCTGTTCTTAGATTGTTGGTTTCACAATCCAGATGCATTGTGAATATAGTAATTTAGGAATATATGTCTGAATTCAATATCTCTACATTATGTTAATTAGGTGCTCTCTGCATAGTAGCCTAATAATGTAAACCTCTTCATTAAGACAAATTTTCTTTTATCTACAATCTTTTATCTAAAACAGTGTAAGAGCCATGAAGCTATTAGAAGGAAAAAAAACAGTATTATATTTTAATTAATAAAACAAACTTTAATAGATATAGGACAGATTTAGCAAACTTGGCACACTCTATTAAACCTATATTTTTAAAAAGTGTAGAAATAGAAATAATTACTTAGCTTTCCATTGCCTGAAAATGGACATCATGCTCAGAAAAGTAGAGTCAGCAAAGAAAATGAAGATAATCAACAAGATGACTGCAACAATGTGCCTAAGTATCCAATTATAACAAGGATTGTGCGGAACAAGGCACTGTTCCATAAAAGCGTAAATCGGGTTGCTACATACCAAAGCCTATTCCACTTCACCAAAAGCAACAACAAAAATACTATAACACCATAAATCTTATATTTTGATTTATCAAGTTTAGTAGATTATGTGTTATGTGTATGTATGCATATGTGCATGTTTGTAGCCAGACAGAGCAAAGAAAATGAAAACATATTAATTCTTTTATGTCACCAATTATAAAATCTTTCAAAGATAACAGATAGTATTACATCCATTGTATGGTTAAGCAATCATGAGCATGTTTGCTGAAACATATATGGATATATTCACTAGTCTATGTCAAGGAATTTAGAAGACACTTAGTTGGCCAGTCAAGTGAAAATATTCATATTCTTTCTATTTCACAAAAGGTAATACTATCCAGAAATTGTTTAACAATGCCATTAATACACACGGAAAGAGAATACTGCTGAAGATTATTTAAAAATTGTTTAGAGCAGCATTTAGATAGGGAACTTCCAAAGTTAAGCTGGATTCCGTAGAAACCATGAAATAGAGAAGATATTACTGCTCCTGTGATATGTGACTTTGGTGAAAGTAGAGCAGATGAGAAAGATTCTTGCTTAGATTGTGCAGAGTCATTTGAATGTGTGGGTCATAAAAATGATGGCTATTATTGAGGATAATAGGAACCCCAGAACACTTCATAGTCTTATGAAGGAACTGTGCATAGGCCAAGAAGCAGCCAATTGATGAGAAAAAGGTGATGCTCTATGGTTTAAAATCAGAGAAAATGTGCATCAGAGTGATATCTTTTTTCTATATCTATTAAATTGCTACACTGAGCAAATAATTTGATAAAGTAGACTACATGGATTTATACAATTTGATGGGTGGTGGGGTGAGGGAAATTGGAAGGATCTGTCCTGGAAAACAATGCATTTGAATTTTGTAAATAAACTCATATAATTAAAAAAGAAAACAAAACCCAAAAATATAACAAAGTGACAGCTATGTTTTCAACAACATCAAGAACAAAAATATAGACTATATAAAAAAGAATTCAGCATCAAGATTTAAGGAAGACTTATAAAAAAATTCACATAAGCAAATGTCCCAATATTGTTCACAGAAAGTGAAGACTTGAAGCACTTACTGAAATAGACCAAAGATTACAGTCTTTACTATGGATTACATCTCAACATGAAGAAAACAAATATCCTCATCACTTGACCAACAGGTAGCATCATAACAGATGAGGAAAACACTGAAGTTGTCAAGAATTTTATGGTACTTGGCTTCACAATCAAGACTCAAGGCAGCAGCAGTCAAGAAAACAAAATATGTGTTCCATTGGGATAATACCCCGGTAAGCTCCTCTTTAAAGTGCTAAATAGCAACACTGCCATTTAAGAATAAGTCGCTACTAATTCAAGCCATTTTTTTAAAAGATGTTCCATATGTATCTGAATATTGGACAACAAATTAAAAGGAACATTGAAGAATTGATACCTTTGTATTGAGTATTTGAGAAGAGTATTAAATATACCTTTGGTCATCAAAATAGTATAAAAAATATCTTTTGGGATTTACAACCATTATACTTCTTAGAGATGAAGATGGAGAAACTTCATGTAACATATTTTGGACATGTTGTCAGGAGTCAACAGTCTTTGAAAAAGAAATTATATTTAGAAAAGTAAAGGGTCAGTTAAAGAGAGTAAGACAATCAATGAGATGACTTGACACAATGACGCCAACAAGGGACTAAGTATTCTGAGATTATAAGAATATTCCAAGATAGGTTGAAGTTCTGACCTGTTATTCATATGATTATGAGGTTTTTATCTGTAATTAATATGATCTATTGTTCACAGAAAATAAATGAGCATTCTATTCTCATAGTGATTTACAGCTTTGAACATCCGATGAAAGGTCACTATGACTCAGAGGCAACTTGATGACAGTAAGGAGTTTTCTTTCTTTTTTAATTGGTAAAAAGAAATACTTCTGACTGGACAAATAAACAACATCATGATGGTAGAAATGAGCAAGGGCTGTATGGAGACAGATGTGACTGACATTTCCCCACTTCAGAAAAGATAACACTTCATGTCAACAAATATCAACAACACAAAACCAATTATCATGAGGTCAGATATGCCCCTTAAGTTCCTGTATCTATTTCTATTCATCTCAATACCAATCTTACTACTTTACTGGTTCCAAAATTTGATGTTATAACTCACAAACCATCCAGAACCATTTTGGGGAAGTCAAAAGGGTATAATCCGTATTAGTAGCATAATGCAGTCATGTTGGCAGGAAGTGCTTGCCATTAGAAAAGGATATTATGCTGAGAAGGGCTCCTGGTCAGGGAAAGAGAAGAAAACACCCACAAAATGACTGGCACTGTGATTGTGATAGGAGACTTAAAGATACTGAGGATGGTGCAGGATAGGGGAAGTTTCCAATCTGTTGTTCATATGCTCTTTATAGGTTGTAAACCACAAACTGGTATCTCAAAGCATCTATTCACAATCGGTTTCTGGACAATAATGACCAAGAGGAAATAGTGAAGCACAGTTAATGTATATGACAACTGGAAATAAATGATTGTGAGGATACTATGTTCCTTTACTATTGGGCTTTCTTAGAAAAGCCGTATTTCAACAATGTCAACTAAATATTTGATGTATTGAATTTTCTTTCTCCATGAGAATTTGACCAATTTATGTATCAATTTGGAATCAATATCAAATAAGGCTGTAATACTATTAGCATTTTGCTTCATATATTTTTGTAGGTTCTCATTGAATTTCTGTTAGTTGCTGATTTTCAAACAGAGAACATCTTTTATTTCTATGAATTGCTATGTTGGTTGTTGTTATGTGCTGTTGAGTCACCTGTGACTCATAGTGACCTTATGTACAACAGCCCTAAACCCTGCTCTATCCTACCCCTATGACCCAAGTCATTGAATCAATCCACCTCATAGAGTGTCTTCCTCTCCTGCACTGTCATTCCACCCTCCCAAGCATGACGTCATTCTCCAAGGACCAGTCCCTCCTTGCAACACGTCCAAAGTATGTCAGACAGAGCTTCAGAATCTTTGCCTCTAAGGAGCAGTCTGGTTTAATATTCTCCAGGGTGAACCTGTTAGTTTCCTTAGTAGTCTATAGTATATTCAATACTCTTCTTCAACACCACAGCTCAAAGGCATAGTTATAAAAATATTTCTATATGTCAAATAACTCAACATTTCATAGTTATTCTAAAATTATCTGTAATATTATTTAATATTTTTATAGCAGCAACAATTTCTCTTGCTCGCTTTTTTTAAAGGGATAGTGCACAGACAATTGCTCACTACCACTAATTATGCAGTTGAGCTACCTGTGTTTGGGGAAATCACAGGGGTCTTCAGCAATCTGGAGTGCAATGTATGAGCCTCACCCAGGAAAAACCACCTTTGTGATCATGACATTTCCTCTGCCAGATAAGCGCAACAGTAACATTTTAAGAAAATAATGAAAGTTTTCTAATTTATAAAAGTTAAAAAAGTTCAATGCATAAGATTTTTAAGTTAAAAGAAGATATTTTTATTAGTTAGAGTAGATACCCAATAGAAGCAATGTTTTATTTTAAAAAACAATGAAAAAATTGAAGACACATTGAGTTTGTCTTCAAAGCATGATTACTATAAAAAAAAAGTGGGCAGAAATTTTTAACATTTATTGATTATCTAATCTAAGGAAAAAATCCAGTTCCTGTTTTATGAATAATTTATTGTAATGCTAATAATATAATCAGCCATGATAATTTTATTATTCATATGATTAATTATGTCATTCTTTTATGACAAGACTATTTTAAAAGGATCTTTTTCAGATATAGTTCCATTAAAAGGAGTGATTCCCCATTTTTTTTATTTAGAGCTTAGAATTCTTAAGAATTATATGAGAATATGCAATCTTATAAAATTACTGTCAGTTTTACCTATCTCTCATTACCATTGCATTGGTGATGACTTAAAGCTGAGCCCCCACTGGGTTTTCAAGACTAAAAAGTACAGATTTCCTGTGTTTCTCCCACTGAGTTACTGGTAGAGTAAAAACCATCAGAGATGCATAACCTTTGCATTGTTGTTGTTGTTGATCGCCTTCAAGTCGAACATGACTCATAGTGACCCTATGAACAAAAGACCTGAAGCCCTTCTACAACTATTGACATTTACCAAAGTTCATAGAGTTTCCGGAGGCAAGTACCAAAATTCCAAATGAGCCACCAGAGCTCTCTTTTGGTGCATAAGTCAATTGACCCAATTAATACATATTTTCCTTTAGGTCTTTTAAATTATGGTGCTATAAATTGCTCAATAGATATCTTACCCTCTAAATACAAGATGAGAAGAGACAGTCTAAGCCACAACCAAGCACATTGCCATCAGTCAATTCTGACTAACAAAGACTTTATATAGGAAGAGAAGAATTACACAGAAAGTGTCCAAAATTGTAAAACTTTATTCAAACAAGCTACAGGTTTTAAACTCTCAACTTCGCAGTTAGTAGTTGAGGGCTAGGCAAGTGATTACAATTTGTCACTATTTCTGTCGTTGTTGTTGTTAAGTGCTGGGAAGTATGACTCAAAATCGTACATAGTTGAACAACAGACCTGAACCTTGTTCTATCCTATGGCATCCTCATCATCTGACACATTTAAGTCCATTGCTGCAGCCCTGTATCAATCCACCTCATTGACAGTCTTCATCTCTTTTGCTGACCTTTCCAAGCATACTGACCCTTTCTAAGGAACAGCCTCATTTAGGAGCATGCTCAGAATGTGAGAGAGATGACATTTTCCCAGCTTTGCCTCCAAGGAATTCTCTACCTACACTTTTTCTAACATACCTCTTTTGATTCTTTTGGTAGTCCATGAGATATTTAGTACTATTCCCCAACATCACATTCAAAGGCATCAATTCTTCCTCTGGTGGCACTCTTGTTGTTATAGACCATTGAGTCAGGATCAACATATAGCTGGCCCTCTGGAAGTTTTCCAGAGTATGTTAGACATAAGAGATTGTCCATCTTTCTCTCTCAGAGCAACTGGTAGATTCAAACCACATGCCTTTGAGATTGCAATGCAACTCTTGCCACTAGGCCATTCTCAATGTTGCTATGAGGGCTACATAAAATACACAGACAATCATAAAATAAAAATAATTTTCAATTAAGACCAAACAGAAATAATCATTGACATAAATTATATTTAATGTCCAAAGCAACCCTCACTTATCATCATGTTCCTCTAGTCTTCTGAGAATTGTAGTTCTTTAACTGTGTGCGAGACTACGCCCACAACTCCCTATGTAGGCAAAAGATATATAAATAAAATAAAAATGGTATTTTAAAACCTTTCTTATAAAACAGATTCATTCAATTTTATATCCTTATATGCACTTTTAGTGTCATAAAATGGGTTGCATTACAGAAAATACTATGTAACTTGTCATTTACACTTTCATTTTGAGGAATGTTACATTTCAGTAATACAGAAAAATAAAAATGGTATATAATACTTTCTATGTGAATGTTTAAATGAGGTCTAATTTCTCAATCTACATAATGTGTATATTTATATTTAAGTGATGTATTTTTATTTAGGCAGAGAATATTTACGTAATGGAATTTGAAGAAAGAGAAATCTTTTTTCTAGCCTTAGATCATCATATGTGTCAAACTATGTAGCAATCACTATGAATAGTTTGTTTTGCTGGAACTGCTAAGAAAAGTAGAGTTGTTTAAATGGGAAGCTCTGTGTAAGCAGTACTCTGATACACACTGCCCTTCCATATCCATGACTATATAGATAATAAGAAAATGTAACAATTTCTGTATGGCTTGAAAGACTTGAACAAATCAGGGTCAAATGTCCCTCCAGCTTACGTTTGAAATAAATATTTTTATTGAGTCTTGGTAGTAACTGACAGGCAGAATCTCCTTTTTCAGATATCATATAGTGTCAGTTTAATGGAAAATATATATAAATATAAAAACACAAATGAAATTTCAACCCTGCATAAAATATGGGAAAATTCACTTTAAATATTAATTTGGAGGCAAAGTATGCAACAAAACCATGTACTTCAGGACTTGCTTCATGGAGCAGATAAGCTTTGTGAAACAAAGTTCAGAGGCTGTCAAATAGTAACATGAAATTATTTAGTACAATAGCAAATAATCGTGGTACTAGGGATATTGTAGCTGATGTTAGATGGATCTTAGCTGAAAGCAGAGAATACCAGAAGAATGTCTATCTGTGTTTCATTGATTATGC
>NW_006399786.1:14373228-14402376 GCF_000299155.1 Elephantulus edwardii | reverse complement strand
AGGTCTTTAGAGAGGGACATCATGCTGGGTAGAGTGGAGGGACAGCGCAGAAGGGGAAGACCCTCTATGAGGTGGATTGATTCAGTGACTGGGGTACTCGGGATGGGTTTGTCAGAGGCAATGAGATTGGCACAGGATAGAGCATGGTTTAGGGCTGTTGTACATAGGGTCGCTATGAGTCGCAAACGACTCGAGGGCACAGAACAACAACAGCAAATAATGACAAGCTAAATAAAAATAAGGAGATTTTTTTTAAATTTATTTTAAATTTATTTTAGTGAAAGTTTACAGAGACTTTGGATTTCCATTCATTCATTGTTGCACTTTTCTCCCTTCCCACCCCTCGCCCCCAATTTGCTTTTCTCTTTGAAAAGTAAAAGAGAGAAAAAAAATCCTTTCATTGTTATTCAATCCCTCCCCCCAAGTCCACTCCACTATGCTACCTTCATTCTGGACTCCAGTCATAGCAGGAATATCTAATCATATATCCCTTTGAAACAGTTATCTTCCTCATCTGTTTCAATGAAGTATGTGCTATTTATCCCCTCTTTCCCAGTCTCCTCCCAAACCCCTATGTCAGTCCTCTTTTATAACAGTGGCATTATGCCATATTTGTCTTTTTGTAACTGAGATATTTCATTCAGCGTAATGTTTTCCAGGGTCACCCATTTTGTGTAATATTTCATGAGTTCTTTGTTTTTCAATGCTGCATAATATTCCATTGTGTGAATATACCAGAGCGTCTCTATCCATTCATTTGTTGATGGGCACTTGGGGGTTTTTCCAACTCTTTGCTATTGTGAACAAAGCCAAAATAAATGGGATGGTTAATGTCTAAAAAAAATAGTCCCTCCTAGCAACATATCCAGTATGTGGGGTTAAACATTATCAATTTTGCCTCCAAGAAGCACTATGGCTGCACTTTCTCTAATATATATTTGTTTGTTCTTTTGGTAGTTCACGGGATGTTCAGTATTATTCTCCAACACCATAGCTTACAGGTATCAATTCTTCTGTCATTCTTATTCATTGTCCAGCTCTCAGATGCACAGAAAGTAAAATAGGAAAGACCATGTCTTGAATCAAACACACCTTAGTCCTCAAATTGACATCATTGCTCCTCAATAATTTTGAGAGGCCCTAACAGCAGACTCATCTAGTGTAATATGTTTCCTGATTTCCTGACTGCTGGTGCCAAGGATATTGATTTTAGTCCAAATAAGATGAAATTGTTGACAGTTTCAATCTTTTATCCATCTATTATGATGTTATAGGTCCAGTGGTGAGAATTTTTGTTTGCTTGAAATTGGGATGCAATTTATATTGAAGACTATATTCTTTGATCTTATGCAGCAAGTGCTACAAATTCTCCCCATTTTCATCAAGCAGGTTGTATCATCTGCATAATATAGATTATTGATTAGACTTCCTCTGATCTTGATGCCACATTTTTTATACAGTCTAGCTTCTAGAATAATTTCCTCATAATACAAATTAAATAGTTAAGTAGATAAAATGCAATCCTAACACACTCCACTCTTGATTTAAACCATGTAGAGTTCCCTTGCTCTGTATACACAACTGCTTCTTGATCTATATATAGGTTTCACATGAGCACAATTAAGTGTTCGAAAATTCCCATTCTTCTGAATGTTAACTGCAATTTGTTACGATTCACAGAGTCAAATGCCTTTGACTAGTCAATAAATCATAAATAGACATTCTCCTGCTATTCCTTATTTTCAGACAGGATTCATCTGACATCAGCAATATTATCCCTGTTGCCACAGCCTCTTGTAAGTCTTGCCTGAACTTCTAGTAGTTTCCTCTGTGTGTACTGTTATAGCCATTTTTACAAAATTTTTTTGTTCTAGCCATTTTTGGATGATCTTCAGCAGTATTTTGCTTGAATATAATATTGATGATATTGTCCTATAGTTTCAATACTTTTATTGGATCACTTTTTTTTTAAAATGAGAATGAATATAGATCTCGTCCAATCTGTTGGCCAAACAGTTGTCCTCTAAATTTCCTGATATAAATTGGTGAGTGCATCTAGAGTTGCATCTCTTAATTGAAATTGTTGTCACTAAAAGTAAGTTGAGGTAAAGTAATTAATTTACATGATGTGACCAGTCAATCAATTCTGATATATTATGTTCTAGTCAGAAAACTATTGGGTAAGTGTGTCAGAGACAGTGAGAGTAGTTTGGAATAGGGAATGGTTCAAAGCTGTTGTAACTCAGCTATGAGTTATAATTAACTCGATGGCACATAAAAACAACAGCAAACTGGATGTTAAATATACATAGATTTTCTTGAAGCTTTGATTTCTTTCTCTCTCTCTCTCTCCTCTTATTTTTGTCCGACTTCTGGTTCATGTGATATAAGTATGCAGAACACTTTCACTTGTCACCCAACCAGATTTTTTGATTGCCACCTTTAATTCCATGAAAGATGTGTATGTAGTCTGTTACTTAACCATAGATTTAAAGTATATTAGCTCCCACAAGTGAATGAAACATATTTTTATTTAAAAAAAATCTATGTATATATTGGTCCTTTCTGGCCACATGCCCAAACTATGTGAGACATGTGAGATGGAGCTTTAAAATCCTATCTCCAGAAAGTAGCTTGTTTTCATACTCTCTTGGCCAGAGCTGTTCTCCAGGCAGTCCATGGTATGTTCAATACTCTTCTTCAGCACTACAACTCAAAAGTATTGATCCTTCTTCTGTCCTTAATTATCATCCAGCTCTCTAGTGCACAGCAAGAAATTACAAAGACAACAGCTGAGATCAGGTATATCTTCGTTTCCAGACTGACATCATTGCTCTTCTGTACTCTAGAGAGGTCCCTGATAACAAACTTTCTTCTCTTGATTTCCTAATTGTAGAATAAAAGAGTGTTGATTGTGGAAATAAGCAAGCTGAAGTTGTTAACAATCTCAATCTCTTCTCCATCTATCATGATGCTACCAATTGGCCCAGTGGTGAGAATCTGTTTACTTGATGTTTATCTCCAACTCATATTGAAAACTACAGTCCTTGACCTTCTACCAAAATTGCCTTATGTCCTCCTCAATTTCACCAGGAAAGGTTGTGTGGTCTGCATAGCACAGATTGTTTATGAGTCTTCCTTAAATCCCAATGCTATACTCCTCTTTATACAGTCTGATGTCCCAAATAATCCCTTCTACATATATGTAGAAAAAGTATGGAAATAAGATGCATCCCTGACACACACTTTTCCTGATAATGAACCATGTCATGTATCCCAGCTTTGTTCTGACAACTGCTTCCTGGTCCAAGTATACAGTTTCACATAAGCATAATTACGTGAAATTATGAAAATTTTGAATTTGCATTCTTCTCAAGGTTATCCAGAGTTTGTTTTGATCCACACAGTCAAATGCCTTTGCATAGACAGTGAAACACAAGACATTCCTCCCATACTCTCTTCTTTCAGGCAACATCCAGCACTGGCTATCATGTCCCTAGTATTATTGACTCTTCTAAACCCAGTTTGCACTTCCATCAGTTCTCTGCTGTTTTACTGTCTTAGCTGTTTTTGGATAATCTTCATCAGGATCTTGCTTGCATATGATAGTGTTTGATAATTTTCACACTCTGTTGGGTCACTTTTTTTTTTAAATGGGAATAAATATATATCTCTCCCAGTCAGTTGACCAGGTAGTTGTCCTCTAGATTTGTTAACATAACCTGATGAGTGTGTGCAGGAGAGCACCCGTGTGTTGAAATATGTCAGTTGGAATTCCATCAATTTCTGGGGCCTTGATTTTTGCCAATTACTTCAGAGCCCTTTGAACTTTATTCTTCATTACAAATGCCTCTTGGTCATATGTTGTTTCATTAAATTCTTCTGTGTCTGCCAATTCTTCTTGGTTTAATGACTCTGTACTCCTTTTATTTTCTTTTGATGCTTCCTGGGTAATTCAACATCCTGCCCTTGACATCCTTAAGTATTACAACTTGAGGCTTAAATTTGTTCTTCAGTTCCTTTAGCTTAAATACCAAGTGAGTTTGTCCCTTTTGATTTTCTGACTCCAGTTCTTTGCACATTTCATTATAATACTTTGCTTTGTCTTCCTGAACTGCTGCCATCTATTAAAAAAAACCATCTCTGATTCTATAATTTTCTTAGTGTTTACTTCATTATTGGATTTTTTTTAGCTCTCTTGTCATTCTGAACATATTCAGAGAGAACTCTCACATTCCCAAGTGATAATTGTGGTAAGATTATAACAAGATAATAAAATATTGAGCTGAGTCCATATGAGTTTGGAAATGGGAGAATGCAATTGCAAGACAAGTAATAATGAATTAGTCCTAAAATGTTAGTTGGCCAGGAGGAGTCACACTACATCACAAGAAAATTTGTGTTGTTTGACACAGCTAGGTAATTGAAATAGTTAATTCTAGTAGGCCAGCTAGGTTCTGACTTGATAGCATACAACAAGACATCACATACTAATAATAATCACATGCTAGTAAGACTGGTGTGACTAATTGTTTTGTGTATGAGTTTTACTGGTATACCCTGAGTTTTAGCAATTTATGGTCTATAAAATGTTCAGTTATGAATTTTATTTGGACTTGATCTTACTGACTTTAAAGAAATCAGTCACCAATCTTATAAATATATTGAAATTTAAATCCATATATTAAATAATAAAACAGGATCTACCTTCCTTCATGACAATAACAAGTTAATATCACCTAGTAGTTGCCTTCTCTAGAGGGGCTGTGCACACAATAGTTAAAAAGAAATAAAAAATGATCACTTTCCAAATCATTTTATTTAATTATATTCTTTGACCACTCTTCCTGATATTTGTGTTTATAGCCCTAATATCTTTAATGAAGAAATTGAGAAGAATACAAAATTTTCATTGTTCTAAATTGTAAAAGAGGGGGAAAACTCAGAGGGACTGTGAAAAAATCTCTGTTGATAAAAAGTTGCATTCTTACTATATTGATGTGCATTATTTTTGTGGTATTTATGATTATTTTCTGTTTGTCTAATCTGATATGTCAGGTCTTTTCAGCTCACTAATTCAATATAAATTATCACTAAGAGCTTTGCTTCCTTTAATAAATAACTGTAACCTGCACCAGAAAAACTATAGCCTAGGCCAGAAATACCAAACAGAACATTAAAAAGCTTGAAGATATGGAAGAAGTTGAGATATTCTCAATATGATGTCAATGTGTTTTACAGGCTATGTATTTCAATCATAGATTTTAAGAGAAAGCTAAAAACACATTAGAAAACATGTGTCACTAGGTAACTGTGATAATTTAGTTAGGTCTTTACTCACTTAGAAGATTAGCTGTTGGGCAAGTCCATTGTCAGGGACCTCTCCAAATTACTGAGGAGCAATGATGTCTCTTTGAAGGTTAAGATGCTCCTGATTTAGGCCATGGTTTTCAATCATTTAAGATGCATCTGAAACTTGATGACCGAATAAGGATGACAGAAGAAAAATTCATGCCTTTTAGCTATGATGCTGATGATGACTCTGTAATATCCCATGGACTGCCAAAAGAACAAAGAGGTGTCTTAGAATAGCTTCTTCTTACATATTCTAGATGTGTTGCTAGGAGGTTATTCTTTGGAAAGGGCTATCATGCTTGGAAAGATCAGTAAGAGATAGGGGCACCCTCCCGAGATGGACTGCAGCAATGAATTCAAGTGTGTTGACGATGATTAGATTGGCACAATTAGCAATAATCTGTTGTT
This sequence comes from Elephantulus edwardii, assembly GCF_000299155.1. Lineage (NCBI taxonomy): Eukaryota > Metazoa > Chordata > Mammalia > Macroscelidea > Macroscelididae > Elephantulus > Elephantulus edwardii. The sequence goes on along the minus strand of NW_006399786.1, from coordinate 14,396,613 downwards.
GATAGGATCATTATGAATTGTATGTGATTCATTGGCACCTAATAACCATAACATAACATAACTCACAAAACATCAATGTAGAAAAATCTTTTCCTGGCTCCATTCCAGTCTTCACTCTCTTAGATTGCAAACCTGAGTAGGGCCTTGACATGAAATAGTTAAGACATAAGCCGAGATGTAGTCTAAATAGTTTTGTGCTTCTTCATGTTTAGAAGTAAGTATGGTGTTTTAATATTTTTGGTGGTATAATATAGTATAGTAGAGAAAAACAATGGCTTAAGAGAGGGAATGATATTGATAGGGTTAAAGGAGAAGGTGAAAGTTTCTGATTCTGAAGGTCTTGTATAAAAGTTGCCTTTAATATGAGTTAAAGGATGTTAGAAAGAAAATAGAGGAAATGGTAGTGATAAAGGTGGATGAGTATATTTTATAAACAAGATATGATATTTTTCTACTATTTAAAAAAAATTATGTCTACTAGGAATGTCTATGAGAAGTCCTGGTGGATTAGTGTGAAGCATATTGGTGTGAAGCATCTTAACCAAAAGTTCTGTGGTTCAAATCCACCTCCTGCACTGAGGAAGAAATATGAGCAGTCCTCTATAAAGATTTAAAACCTCTGAAGTCAATGGAGCATTCCTGAGTCTGTGCTGATATAGCACTGCTGAGTGGGTCCAAGTATCAGCATCTATATAGATACAATTCTGGGTTACATTTAATTCTGTCCCCCTTCAAATACATGTTAGCAAAATGTTGCACTGCTAACTTGCAAGGTACACATCTTTAGTGGTTCACATCATCAGTGACTCTGTAGAAGAAATATGGGCAATATTTTTTTTTTATTTCTGGCTTTAGAAACTAATGAAAGTTTGCTATGAGGAGGAACTAATTTGATGACAATGAGTTTTTGGGAGTTGACAAAAATGTTGGAATCCTACTCGTTATAGGTATCGATGGAATCATGCTTGGAAATAGTGTTTTGTTTGTCTTGCTAATAAGATTTGTCTTGCTAGCACTGCTATTCGTGCTCTAAACTTGAGTTCTTGAATCACTTCTCAAGCAACATAGAAAGAGACAAGCAAACACAAACAGGAGAAAATAAATGCCATGTGAAGATCACTAGTGCAGACAAACTCAAAGGGACAACAATCTTCCTTCAGAGCTGACAAAGAGAGCATTCCTTTAGAGCTTGTGCCCTGAATTCTGACTTTTAGCCTCCTGAAGTGTAAAGAAAGAAAAAAAAATACATGTCTGTGTTCCAAAGCCAACTATTTTCAGTATTTCATTACAGCAGCACCAAGAAAGTAAGACACATATTATGTCTATATTTTAGAGAAATATAAGGCATTGTGCAACTAAAAGTGATATTTGAAAAAAGGCAGAGATTTTATAAAATTGCATTTTATGTTGTGGGAATGTATGAATATTAATGAAGAGAAATAAAATTTCTAGATGTCCTATGCTGACTGAAACTTTGATACGAGGAATAATCACTTCATAGGTATATGTGTTTTTTCTCAACTATAAGGAAATGCTAAGATATTGGTGCAGTAATAAAAGGAAATAATATTTAATAATAATTATTTTATCAAGGATTGCATTAAGTAGTTTGAATTTATAAACTCATTAATACAGTGGCAATCTCAGATAGGCATGATAATACACCCGTGTAATAGTCAAGTTTCTCCAGTATAGATGTATTGTGATGGGAAAATCTGCTGTTAGGGACCTCTCCAAAGTACTGAAGAGCAATGGTGTCTCTCTGAAGACTAAGGTGCATCTGATACAGGCCATAGTCTTTGCTATCACTTGTTATGCATCAAAGAGTTGGACTTGACAATGACTCAGGAGGATAGAAGGAAAATTGATGCCTTTGAGCTGTGGTGCTGGAGAAGAGTATTGAGGGTATCATGGATTACTAAGAAAACAGATTCATCCTAGAGAGGGTTAAACTGGGCTGCTCCTTTCAGGCAAGAATTTTGAGGCTCCGTCTAACATACTTTGGACATGTTGTAAGGAGGGATCAGTCCTTGGAGAGGGACATCATGCTTGGGAGGGTGGAGTGATGGCGTAAGAGGGGAAGACCCTCTATAAAGAGGATTGATTCAGTGACTGGGGTAATTGGGATGGGTGTATCGGAGACAGTGCATTTGGCACAGGACAGAGCAGAGTTCAGGGCTGTTGTACATAGGGTCGCTATGAGTCACAAGTGACTCGACGGCACAAAACAACAACAACATTCAGCATGGGTGAAGGTTGGAGGTGGAGAAGGAAGGGAATAAAGTAGGTCTTGGAAAAAAATGAACAAAGTGTTGTTGTTATGTTCCATTAAGTCTACTACAACTCACAGAGACCATAGGTCTCTGTGAACAACAGTTCTGAATTCTGCTCAATCCTGAGCCACTCTGTCTCTGACGCATCTACTCCTTTTTTTTTTAAATTATTTGTGTGTGTGTGTGTGTGTGTGTGTGTGTGTGTGTGTGTACTGTCAAATCAGATTTGACTGGTACAGGAGGAGATGGTTCCTCCTTCTCCAGCAAAGCATCTGGTGGATTTGAACCACACACCTCTGGGATTGCAGTGCAGCTTCTTGCCGCTAGGCTACCAGAGCTCGCCTGATGCATCTACTCTTATTACCTCAGTTACTGTGCCAATCTGTCTCATCTGTGGTCTTCCTTTCCTTGCACTGTCCCTTCACTATTCCAAGCATGATATCTTTCTCCAAGGACTGGTTCCTCCTGAAAACAATCCCAAAGTATATGAGATTGAGCCTCAAAATCTTTGCTTTACAAGATCAGCTTGGTTTCACTCTCTCCAAGACATATCTGTTAGTTCTCTTGGTAATCCATGGTATGTTCAATACTCTTCTCTGACACCACAACTCAAAGGCATTCTTCTTCTTCTGTTGTCTTTGGTCATTGTCCAGCTCTCTGAACGAAAACAAGTAATTGTAAAGACCACGGCCTAGATCAGGCACTCTTTAGTTTCTGGAATGACATTGCCCTCTTCAGTACGCCAGAGATGTCTCTGAAAGCATATTTTCCTAATATAATTCATTTTTTAATTTCTTGATTGCTGCTGCCAAGAGTGTTGTTTGTGGCACATAGCAAGCACACATTGTTAACAGGCTCAATCTCTTCTCCATCTATCATAGTGCTGCCAATTTGGTCCAGTGATGAGAATCTTCATTTTCTTAGTATTGAGCCTCAATTCACATTACATGCTGCTGTCTTGATTCTTTGCCACAAATGCCTCAGGCCTCCTCAGTTTCAGTAAGCAATGTTGTGTCATCTACATAACAATAGGTTTTTGATAAGTCTTTCTCCAATCCTAATGCCACATGCCTCCTCATAAAATCCAGCCTCCCAAATGAGCTATTTTTGCATACTGATTGAAAAAGTATGGAGAGAAGACACATGCTTGATATACACCTTTCCTGATTTTGAAATATGCAGTGTCTCTTTGTTCTGCTCTTATGATCACTTCCAGGTTCAAGTATAAGTTTCACCTGAGCATAATCAAGTCTAGGGTTCCCATTCGTTCCAACGTTAACCACATCTGCTGTGATCCACACAGTCAAAGGCCTTTGCTTAGTTAACGAAACAGACATGTGACACTGCTACTAGGAAGTCAAGATCAAGGGTAGTTTTTAGAATTTTTTTTTTCCTTCCTAATGTATGTCTGATACGAAATACAGAAAATTAATTTGGTAGTGAAGTAATTATATATATGGCAGATGTGTGACATTAGGAATTTTTATAAAATATACATGAAATGTATTGATCAGATAATAGATGTTAAATAAAGGAGAGGAGGCAGGGGCAGCCTTCTGAAGGAACAAGTGAGTAATTATCAGAGTATTTGTTGCAAAGTTAGTCTAAATTATTTAAGTCTCAAACCACTCATCAAATCAACTCTATTTAAAATGAAGAGCTTTTAAATCTATCAGTAGATTTGAGAATTCCTCTGAGAATGACACATTTAATTAAGTGTGGCAGTCTTATATGTGAGTACTTGTTATGCTAAAAAGCAACCTTATATATGAGTATTGTTTTTTAATTTCATCATGTCGAATAGGATACATACCAACACTGTGAACAAATGATCTGAGTCTCCCATTCTTGCTTCTTCCTCATGAGCTCTGTGAAGCTCAAGTTAAATGTGGTAGTCACTGAGTCAATGCATCCCTTTAAAGATCCTCCTCTCACTTTGTCTCTACCTTTCCCAGCAGGATATCTTTCTCCAAGAACTGGTTTCTTCTGCAAATATGCCCAAACTAAGTGAGATGACTCTTCACTGTCCTTGTCTCTAAGGCGCACTTTAGTTACACATGTTTCAAGAATATGTAGTTGTTCTTTTGGCAGTCGATGAAATATTTAATATTCTTTGTCAAAACTACAATTTAAAGACATCAAATTCTCCTGTAATTCTTATCTGTTGTCCAGTTTTCAGATGCATAGGAAGCAATTGAAAATATCATAGCTTGGTTCAGGCCCATTTTAGTTGTAAAATGAACATCCTTACTCTATAGGACTTTGGAGAGGTTCTTGACATCATATTTTACCAGTGCAATATATCTTTAATTTCTTGACTTCTACTATCATGGATGCTATTTGTGGTTCAAAGCTAAATAAAATCGTTGGCAATTTCTAACTTTCCTCCATCTATTAGGCTGTCCCCTATTGTTCCAGTGGTAAAAATTTTATTTTTATGATACTTAAATATAACCCATTGAAAATCACACTTTGATCTACAAGAATTTCAGCTCTGATTTTGGCACACAAGGTTGTGTCATCTGTATAAGGCAAATTGTTAATGAGTATTCTTCAAATTCTGATGGAGTATAGATGTGGATCTGGGTTTAGGTCTAGATCTGGAACAGGGTCTGAATATGGGTCTTCATCTAGGTCTATTTTTAGGTGTTCTATGGTTCATAGTCCACTGGACATGAATTTTAGAAGTGATACAGAGTAAGGATGTCAGTTCAAAGACTAAAGTGCACTTGGCCCATGCTATAGTGTTTTTATATTAAAATTAGGTCATTGAAGGAAGACTGAAATGTCATGATTTTTTAACTGTGGTATTAGAGAAAGATACTGATTATATCTTAGACTACCAAAAGAAAAAATCTAACTTGATAAAAAGTGTAACCAGAGTGCTCCTTGGAGGTATGGATGTTGACGTTTTGTCTCACGTTATTTAAGTATGTTGTTAGAAGATGCCAATCCCTAGAAAAGGAAAACATTACACTTGGAAAAACATTGTTGTTTTCGGTTCTGTCAAGCAGATTATGACTAATAGCAACCTTATAAACAATGGATCTGAACTCTGCACTATCCTGAACCATCTTCATCATCTCTGACAGACTCAAGCCATCATTAAAATATAGGGTCAGTGAAAGAGAGGAAACATTTAAAGAGATACATTGTTGCAATGACAGCTACAGTAGGCATGAGCATAGGGAAGATCATAAGAGAGGCACAGGATGGACCAAGATTTTGATCTACCGTTTGTAGGGTCACTGTGACTCATAGTCTATAAGATAGCACCTAGCAACACAGTACATATGTTCATCATAAATATATGCATATAAATGGTGACAAGTATCTATTAAATGAATCTATTTAATCATTCTTGGTAGGGACAACACAGGAGAAAAAGGCCCTTTATGAGGTGGATTGATTCAGTGACTGGGGTAATCGGGATGGGAGTGTCAGAGACAATGCGATTGGCACAGGACAGAGCAGAGTTTAGGGCATGGGGTCACTATGAGTCACAAGCAACTCATTGGCACATAGCAACAACAACATTTAATAGTCTAAACAGTTTTTATATAATGATATACAAATTAAATGTTACAAGAAATAACAGTTTTTGTTCAGTAATTTCTAAGCTATCATGTAAAATATTTGTCTTATATAAATAAGAACACATTTTCAAAAAAAATTATGCTTCAAAATGGAAATTTCACCTTCTCATATCAGTTTTTCCCCTTTTTTCTGATTTTTTAAAAAAAGAGTATTTAAAAGAAACCTTCATTCCTAATTGCAAATAATTTTTATGTAAGTCTGTGTTGTATAGAATAGAAATAGTTTAGTCAGTCTTCTGTGATACTTCTTTTTCACAAATTAAATTTTACATTGAGTTTTTCTCACTAGCATCTATTTATCTCCTGGTTTACAAAATGTGCTTTCTTAATAAAATATAACATGATGTATTAGAATTAAACAGCATTTCTGTTTTTTTTCTATTTTGTTTTCTTTTTTATTTCCAAGTTCCCTACTGACATGCTTTCACTCCACTTTTGCTGTAGTTTTCTCATGTCTCAGAATTCTTATTTTATAATTTATATAAAAATTATATATTTATTTTGTGTTTCTTATCAAAGACCAATATGGACTTCTTTTTGAGATTTACTCAGTTTTAAACTTCCTTGAGCCCTCTGAAGCATATTAACATTTCTTAAAACATACTGACTAAGCAAGAACCAAAAAGCACTCTTTCAATTGCCCAAAATAACTCTGAATAAGTTTAATTCATTCACATTTTGGCATCATGTTCAAAGGGTTTTACATTGCTTATTAAGTGAATGTTAGTAATATTTCAGTTATATTTTTCAAATTTTTTATTCTGTTTTGAATGAAAGTTTACAAAACAAATTTATTTCCCACTCAATCATTTATACATATTTCAGTTACTTTTTGCATTTTTTTTCAATGCCTACTCTCACTTTGCCTAAACAAGTCTATGTTTTATAGAACTTATAAGCATTTTCCAGGTTTGTTTGTATCAATTAGCATAATTTCCTTTCCGTTTTATGAAGAGATACTTATCTAAATCTCAAGCAGAAAGTATTACTTAATTGAGAAAAATAATGATAGATGAATTTATAACATTATTACAGTCAAAGCAAATAGTATTTTCCTATCTATATAAAGGTTGCTTGAAGAAGTTTGTAATGTACTTTGAGATGAATAAATTAAAAAGAAAGAACCTCTGAAATTTGTCATTTTAAAACTAAATAAGGACAGAAGAAAATTTGTAATTCCTTGGTTTCTGCTATTAGTAATCACATCAAATGAAAAGGAAAGAATAGTAGAAATAAGGTAGTTGATATCAGCACGTAAGTCTTACCAATACATAATTGCACCCCTAAACCACAAACTTTACATAAAAAGAAACACAAATATTTGGTGGAAACATTAGAAGATAGTCCTCTGACATGTCACCATAAGATAGTCTGAGAGACTGATGGTCAGGTGATATGGCATAGGAGAAATGCATAAGTTTGTAGATCACTATGAGCAACTTCATGAGAAACCATTACTTAAATGCATTGGAAGAGTTATGAATGTATAAGGGCAGCATCTGTGAGTCTGAATGCTTTACAATGGTGGAGTGTGTTTGAGATAATGCAAGAATCACCACTATTTATTCTACAGTCTTGAATGATATTACAATATATAGTTAGTTACACTACCGATTGTCACTGCAGTTACGCTACAGTTGTCCAGAGGGGACAACTAACTTGATGGGATGGATTAGATATGTGATTAGGTTTATTTTTTATTATAAGGAAAAATGTCTCTCTCTGCTTGTCAATCTATATAACAAACATAACACTCCATTTTAAGCATTTGATGTTCTGTTTACGTAAGCCATATTTGAATGGCTTTCTGACACTGAGACATGGATCCCAAGACTATGCCCCTTACAAAGGCCATGACAGAGATTGTAATTTTGGGAGTTCCTTTCCTGTATTACCACACGGTTATTTGAATTTTCAAACATACTAGTTTAAACTGGTTAGAAGAAATTTGGACATGATTCATATTTTTAATAAAGTTATTTATTACACTGATGTAATCCTGTTACTATAAAGCATTTAAAACAGGCTAGAGGTGATTTGAAAATAGTGGCTTCCCACAAGAACAATAGAAGTTGGTTGATAAATCCAGCAAAAATCCAGGCCCTTCTCCCAATATTATAATTCTTGAAAATAACATGATCAGAAGCCACCCATGACATTCCACAGGCGACCAAGAATGAGATTTGTCACTACCTACTCTGAAGACAAAATAGGAGGCTCAGTGGGTGATTGGTCTCTTTAGACTTTAGAGAAGTGATATCTTACATGATGGAATATTGTTAGTTCCCATTAAAAAGTTATTCGAAAGAAAACTATTTTAATGAGGCCTGAGCAACAGCAGGCTATGGATGAAATATAGAAAACTCTCACTCTCCTTGATTCTGCATCCTTTTGGTTCACATTCACATGTGATTCTCCAAGCATCTGCCACCTGTTCTTATGTAGACTAGAACTTATGGCAAAAAACCTGAGAAGGATGCCCTAAAGCAGCCATTGGGATTTTGAACAGAATAAATTTTCTGATACTGCTGCACAATACACACCATTTGAAAGACAATTCTTGCCTAATATTGCATATTGGTTAAGACTGTTTCAATAACAGAAGGACATAAGGTTATTGAGAGAATTGAAATATCCATCAGAGAACCACACTAATATAAAGTGGTACAAAACTAGTTCTGTGATAGAATGGAAATGGTTCCTACAGGAGCAAGTTACTGGGGGAATTCTGAGACATACCCACCCTATCCATGAGCAAGTGCCCTCTTTTCCCATTAGTCCTAGTCTGGAAAATCCAGAGAGGTTGCCAGTTCCCATTGCCATATTGATAATGCCCTATGAATAAAATTTTATTGATGGGCAACCTATTGATTGGTTCACAGATGGAAGTTTCAGGGGACATGAAAAACCAGCATATTAAAACCGGTAGATGAGAGGACCCAGATTGAAGAAAGCAAGAATGGATCTGCACAATGGGCTGAACTATAGCCACTTAGCAGTGAAAGATGAATGGATGGATGGTAATAATTCATATATCTTAATTTTTACTGATTAATAGACAGTGGCTATATATCTATATGGTCTAGAAAAATGGGCCAGGAAAAACTGGACTACTAAATAGACACCAATGTGAGGCACGGATCTATGGAAAGTACTCTGGGAAATTAAGGTGTGTATTAGAATTGGACATGCCAATGCGAGCCAAGAGAACCCCCTGCCGGGATAAAGGGTGGCTGGAATCTCAAGATGGACATATTAGCTAACTGGACCTATGTAATGAATAGACATGGGAGTGCTGCAGCAATGCAGAGATAGGATGAAACAAGATAGATCTCTTTCTCCTTTTGAGACACCAAATAGCAATATAAATTGCTTTTCTTGCCAGCAAGAAAGAAAGAGATTGCAGATGGCTCTGGGACAGCTTCCCAGGGGAGGAGACCCTACCCATGGTTAGCAAGTTGATTATACTAGACCAACGGCACAAGGGTACCGGGTGGCTACAAATGAGTACTCACAGGAATAGATACTTACTCTGGACTAAGCTTAGCATATCCTGTAACTGATGCAAAAACTAAAGATAGTATTAAATAACTAGAACAAAAGATACTGTACCAGTTTGGACTGCCAAGTTTTATTTCTGCAGAATAAGAATGCATTTTATAGGCATAGAGTGCAGTAATGGGCCAAGAAACATCATATTAAATTCATATATCATATTGTCTACCACCTTCAAAGTAATACTCAGAGAACTGGAAAGATCAATTGAAACATTTGCTATCTAAAACCTGAAAGAATAAGGTTATGAAGGGCTGGATCACATGCCTTTGAGAGTATTTGCTCTGTCAAAAGTAAAAGAAACACTCCTTCCCTGGTAAGAGAGGAGCAAACTGGGGGGAGGTATGGGGGGGAGAGAAGTGCAGCAATGAATGAATGGAAACCCAAAATCTCTGTAAATGCTCATTAAAATTATTTTTAAAAAGAGTTTTTGCTCACTTTAATTATGAGATGATCTAAAGGAGGTTCACCACTGGACAGATTCCTACATTTCTCACGGATACTTGGGGAAGAAGGAATAGATGAAGATGCTGGTGCTATGATAAAATTTGTCACCACATCCTGAAATTGTTTTCCTCTTGCCAGATGATGTATTTGCATGTCAAGGGATGCAGCTACAGGTATCAGAAGCAAGAATGATTCCTGAGCAAACAACCATAACAATACCCTTAAACTTGTATACAAGAATTCCAAAGGATCTGATGGGGTGTATTGTACTTTCTTCCATCTTTTAAAAGTAGGATTAACTATACATATGAATGTTCTGCCAATTGGCAGAGACAGTCCATTGGTGTTGTACCTATATAAACCCATTCAACATGAATGGGACTTGACTATAGGGGAAGCACTTGCCAGATGGGTCTTGCTACCTGTGATATGGACTGGAGCAGTAGCTGAATGTGATATCCCTTCACAAGGTGGAAATGTTTGGGAAAAAATAGATGATGAATGATAGGAATAAGAAATAATAGCTGAGGTTAATGAAATGAATAAATGAGTTATGCAGTGAGAGAAATCTATGATTATGTTAATACCAAGAAAGACTCAGAGCAGAGCAAAGACTTTCTCCAGTTAAACAGCAGAAACCAGAATAGTGAAGTCAAAATACACCTAGCATTAATCATGTCAATTTGAAGACTAAAATAAGACTGATTTGAGCAATGGTCTTCTCAATCACCTCCTATGCTTCAGAGAAAGAGAGAGAATGAACAAGGGTGACAGAAGAAGAGTTGATACTTTTGAGTTCTAGTGCCGGAGAAAAGAACAGAATATCCCATGGACTGACAAAAGAATAAAAATATTTTTTGGAGATGCTGAAGTTTCACATCTCATACTTTGGACATGTAGCTTTGTGAGGTTATTTCTTGAAAAGGTGCATCATGCTTAGAAAAATGATGGGTCATCAAAGGAGAGAAAGACTCCCAACAAGATGAGTTGGCACAATGACTTCAGCAATGGGCTCTCTGGTATCAGAGATTATAAAGATGACATTTGCTATATTTCTGGACATGTTTCAGAAATGTTATTCAAAGGGTCACTATGAGTTTTACTCGACTCAGTGATATATTAAAAAACAACCCAAAAAAAACCCATTATCTTGATTTTCAAGACCATGTTTCTGCAGTTGAGGTAACTGGAGACCATGCCCCCAGTAAAGGCCAACACAATGGTTAGGAAAGCCATTTTTTCAAAGCTCTAACATCACAGACCACCTCCTGGCTTTTCTAGCCATTATTTCTCATAATCAGAGTATTAACCTTCCACTTACCATCAACTATATACAAAGAGGCATGGTGTATATGAATGATTGTATGTAAACCAATTTTAAAAAACCCAAAATACAAAAAAGTTTGAGTTTTACAATATTTTATACCTTTCAAAACATAGTTCTAGATCTACATGTTTTGTTACACATTTGTGTAAATGTTTGTATTTAATGATTTCTTTAGATGCCATACTACATGGTGATTTTATGTTTATTTAGATTACATTACATTTGTCTAAAATTCTCAGAGTAGCAGACAGTTATTGGAAAGCAAAAATGGATAGGAGCCACATCAGCAGGTTATTACTGGTAGTTCAGTCTAGAGTAAGACTAATAGATAAAGTTCCCCACTTGATTAACCTTATTATGTCTCCATAAATCTTCCTTTATGTAGATTTCCCCAGGCAGTTACTTACGAACTTGTGATGCAAACTTATATTGAGAAGTCTTTCAACAGACTCTCAGGATTATATAGTCTAAAATAAATGAAAAGGCCAGCATTCATAGGTAGTGGGAAAAAGAAATTATAAGTTGAATTTACCCAGAAATACTTCAGCAAAGAGGGAGATCTACTTTCAAATAAGCATTCTGCAATCACATGGCGTGCTGTTTTTAATTGACACAGAGTCACGATGAGGTGAAAGGAGCTCAAAGGCAATTCATATTTTTATTTTAAAACAATTCTTTATATGAACTGTTTATTAAAGAAATGAGAACATTTACAGATCAGGATCTAGTGTACTGAGAAGACTATAGCAGTAAATCACTGTATGACATTTATATTATATATTTATTATATCAAAGTAATTACAGCAAAAATATGTGCTTATATGGACATATATGCAAGCATAGATGTGTATAAGAAGTCATATGACTCAAAGAATATATACATTTTGCATACTATATTATACAGTATTCAAAATCTATATATTATATAGTATACATCTAATATCATGTATATTATATATATACAGATATATACTTCTTAGTGTCTTCATTTATGTTTGTCAAGTTGTGCACATGTCACCAACATTAAGCAAAATTATTTGAATTTGGTAGTGTCAGGATTTTTAATTGTAGGGCTCAGATGCATCAATAGTTGTATCTGAATATAATTTTTATTTAAATGCTTTTATAAATACTGCAGATTAAAGAATTTTTATGCATTTATTGATATATTTCTTTAAATTGAGCAAAATGTCTTGAAGCTTCATACTCTGTAAAGATAAAGAGAAAGGGAGAAGAGCCTTCAGTATAGATTGCACTAGAACATAAAACATTCATTAAATCTGGAAACAATAAGCTTACAAAGTGTGATTACATCTTTTCTGTAAAAAACACAAGAACTGATAATTAAAACAGGAACAAAAAGAAAATAATTTTGACATACAAAAAGTTTTAAAAAGCAAGTAAATATCAGTAACATGGAGAGATAAATTTCAATTCATGAAAGTATGAAGAAATTATGTGCTGCACATTGATAATCAGTGAAACAAATGACTACTGTAAATGGAATAGGTGTAAGTGCAAAACAGAACATGAAACAAAACAGAAAAAAATGGCTATGGGACATCCTGAGGTAATTAATCAGATGAACAAGAATAAAGAAGGTTTATCAAAAAAATCTTTAGATAACAGCTATGTAGAATATCATATAGTAACAGGCTTAAGTGCAATTGTCCTGGAAATCACTTCCAAAATCATGAGATTTTTCAGTTTACTGTTTCCTTAGTTATATAATTTCCCTTTTATCCCTTCCTTTTACTGTATTGGCATATGCAAAGGAAATGGTTTTGAGTAATAGTGTAACATAATTTACATAGGGATGATATTAGCACTAATTGTACAGTTGCATTAAAAGCAATTATAAATTTATTATTATTATATATTCATATTAAGGGCTCTCTGGTAGCAACAGCTAAAGTCAAAGAGGAAAAATTTGAAGACTTTTACCAAATGTTGCAGTCTGAAATTGGACAAATATGCAATCAAGATACATTAAAGATAGTTGGAGTCTGCAATGCAAAAGGAAATAAAGATGGAAGGATAGTTTAGTTTAGACTTGGTGATACAAGCAAGATAGGAACTAGAATGATAAAATTTTGTACATTGAATGATTTATTCAATGCAAATAACTTTTCTAAAAAACATAAAGGCATACTTTACACATGGACATCACCAGATGCACTGCACAGGAATCAAATTGACTATATTTGTGGAAGAAGTCATTGAAGAAGCTCAATATCAGCAGTCAAAAGCAGGCCAGGAACTGACTGTGAAGCAGACCACCATGTGAAGGTTCAAATAGAGATTGGAAATAAAAATTAAGACAATTTTTAGGAAGCAAAACATGATCTTGAGTCTATTCTACCTGAATTTGAAATGAAGATCATCTTAAGAATAAATTTGAATAAATTCATTTTTTTAAAGAGAAAAGCAAACTGGAAATGGGGGTAGGGAGGAAAAAGTGCAATAATGAATATTTGTAAATTCAAGTTTTCTGTAAACTTTCATTAAAAATACAATAAAAAAGAATACATTTGAATCATTAAACACCAATAATGGAAGTCCATATGAGTTTTAAGATGACATCAAGGAAACCATCCATGAACAGAGGAACAGGTCACTACAAAAAGAGAGAGAAGAAAGAAAAAAAGGAAAATGTATATCAGAAGAAACCTGAAAATTGCACGAGAGCACCAGGAAGCAAAAACAAAGAGAAGTTAAAGTGCCAAAGAGAGGATTTCAAAAGGCAGCTAGAGAAGAAAAAGCTAAGTGCTACAATGGACTGTGTAGAGAAATGGAATTGGAGAATCAAAAAGGGAAGATCTCACTTGGCATTTCTTAAGCTAAATAACTGAAAACCGATTTAATCCTTGAGTTGCAATATTGAAGGCTGATTTGGGCAAAATTCTGAATGATTCAGAAAATATCAAAAGAAGATGGAAGGAATACACAGAATCATTGTACCAAAATGAATTGGCTGACACGGAAACATTTCAGAAAATACCATATGAAAAAGAGCCACTGGAAGTGAAGGGGAAAGTTGAAGCTTCACTGAAGGCATTGGAAAAAAATAAGACCCCAGGTATCAATAGGATACAGAGTGCTCACCTACCTATGCCAGGAAATTAAGAGGACAGTCGCCTGGCCTACTCATTTGAAATAATGCATTCCGCCCCCTCCCCCATTCTCAAAAAATAGTGATTCAGCAGATGAGGTTGTGGCACCAGCAATATCATTGCTGATGTTTGATGGATCCTAACTTAAAGTAAAAGATGCTGAAAAATGTCTATTTCTGCTTTATTTACTATACAAAATATTTAAATTACTGTGTATGCCATAACAAATTATGGCAAACCCAGAAAACATAATTGTGCTCATGTGAACCCTATACCTGGGCCAAGAGTTTGTTGTACAGACAGAGCAAGGAAACACTACATGGTTCAAAATTTTTAAAAGTGTGCATCAGTGTTATTCTTCTCTCAATATTCCCACTCAATCTTTATGCTAAGAAAATTATTTGAGAAGCTGGGTTCCATGAAAAAGAATGTGGCAACAGGATTGTAAGAAGACTCATGATAGCCTTCAATATGCAGATTACAACATAGCCTTAGTTGCTGAAAGTGAGGACTTGAAGCCTTTGCAACAGAAGGTCAGAGACTTCAACCATCAATATGGATTGTAGCTCAACTTCAAGAAAACAAAAATTCTCACCAATGAACAAATAGGCTACACCATGAGAGATGGAGTAAAGATTAAAATTGCCAACTACTTCAGTTTACTCAGATTCACTATCAATATACTTAGTATCAGCAGTCAGGAGATCAGGAGATTCACTGCACTGGAAAAGTTCGTATTCCGGGAACTCTCCAAATTATTGAGAAACAATCATGTTAGTTTGAGAGATAAAGGGTACTGCATTCAGTCCTTGGTATTTTCTACTTCTTTCTGTGCTACTGAAAGCCAGACAGTTAAGAAGAATGACAGTAAAACTATTAATGCCTTTGAAATGTGATAATGGAGAAGAGTACTAAATATGCCATGGACTGTCAAAATAACAGGTATGTTTTGGAGAAGATGCATCCGAGTTTTTGGAGGCAAAGATGCCAAAGCTTCATTTCACATACTTCGGGCATGTTGCTATGAGAGGCTATTCTATGGAGAAGGACATCCTACTTGGAAAAGTCAACAACAGGTAAAGGAGAGAAAAGCTCTCAACTAGGTGGATTGACTCAGTGAATGTAGCAAATTGTCAGAGATTATGAGGACACCACAGGATAATATACAGTTGAGATCTGTTTGTCATAGGGTCATTATTAATGTATTCAATAGCACTTGACAACAACTGATGGGACAGTGGTAACCATGTCAAAGGAACACATTTCAAATCCACCACCTTCTTTAACTGGGAAAGACGGGAATCTCCCCTTTAGGATTTAACTCCTTCTGAAAACCTACTAGAGAGTGAGCTGTGAGTCGGTTCTGATTTGACAGTACACAACAGCAGCATTAAATTTTAAATTCTTCCATGTTATTAAAAATAAGAATTTGTTCCATGGAAGTAACAGATAGAAAGATATGCTACACTACAAAGTTATTTTTGTTGGTTTCTGTAAGATCAATTCTAACTCTTGGTTTAATAGATATCTAAATTGTCTTTTTCAGAAGTAGACTGTTATGACGCACTTGTGGGTTTTTTTTTAATATATCCAAAGTATTCACTGTAAAATTACTCTGTATCCTAAAGTTAAAAAGATGGCTTATACAGTCCTAGAAAGACTCTCTCTCTTCCTTTTTTTTCCCCGTAGGTGGTGGTGTGTTGATTTTTTTTTCATTGTTGTTGTTTTAATTTTAATGAAAGTTTACGGAGAATTTGAATTTTCATTAATATATTGTTACACACTTTTCTCCCTATCCAACCCTCCCCCCAGTTTGCTTTTCTAATGAAGAAAAAAATTCTTTCATTATTATACAATCATCCTCCCTGACCCCTCCCCCTGCCAAGGCCACTTTACTATGCAGCTCTTATTCTGGACTCTTGTCATGAAAATAATATCTTATCATATATGCATTTTAAATGGTTTTCTCCCTTATCTGTTTCAATGCAGTGTATATTATTTATCCCCTCATTCCTTAAGTTCCCCGCAACCCCAATGTCAGTCCCATTTTGAACTGTGGCACTATGCAGTATTTGTCCTTTTGTGACTGAAATATTTCACTCAGCATAACTTCCTCCAGGGTCACCCATTTTGTATAGTATTTCATGAGTTCCTTGTTTTTCAGTGCAGCATATTATTCCATTGGTGAATATACCACAGTTTCTCTTTCCATGCATTTGATGATGGGCACTTGGGTTGTTTCCAACTCTTTGCTATTGTAAACAAAGCAGCAATAAACATCTGTGTGCATATATCTACTTAGGTGGTGGTTATGGCTACCTTAGGGTATATTCCCAGTAGTGGAATTGCTGAGACAAATGGTGTTTCTATTTGCAACTTTTTGAGAAAGCACCATACTGCCTTCCATCGTGGTTGTTCCATTTTGCACTTCCACTAACAGTGAATAAGATTCCAGTTTTTCCACAACCTTGCTAGCATTTATTGTTTGCTGCTCTGTTGAGTTTTACTGTTCTTATTCAGGTGAGATGATATCTCAGATTTTTTGATTTGCATCTCTCTTAGAGCTAAGGATTTTGAGCATTTCTTCATGTGTTTGTTCGCCATCTGAATATCTTCTTTGGTGAAGTGTATAACTCACTTTTAAGGCAGTTCTGAGTAGATTTAAAACACATAGTTTTGGTTTAGCAGCCTGTTACTTAAACAATTTAGTCACGCAGGGACTCCCTATCTCCCTATGATACAGTAATGATATTTCTTTTTAATGCTAGTCCCTAACAAAAACATAATAAACATATCTCTCTCTCTCTCCCCCCCCCCCTCTTTTCCTCTGTCTCTCATTGCTATCAAACAGGAAATTATAAATGGTTGAACATCCCCTGAAATTCTGAGGCTTTAAATTCTTCCGGAGGACATTGCAAATCTTTCTGTTGTGGAGCCACTGATGAGATATAGCCTTTGGGTTAACAGTGCAGTTTCCTCCTGACTGTGCCACCAAGGCTGCCCACTAATGTACATAGATGTGTATAAAACTTTTGATGTTTGTCATAATATAACTGTTTAGATAAAGGTATGCTTTCATAAATGAAATGTCATGACAGCATTAAACTTAATACACATACTTTGCATTTTGGCAGTTGATTATATGCTTATGTTTCAAATTATTATCTTAAACACATGCATATGTATTTATAATTTTATTATCCAGTACTTACAAAAGCTTCTTTTTACAGATGTTTTGGAGAAAATTTTACTCTTTCAAATGAGCATAGGAAATATATGCAGAGAGATCAGGTTGTAATTTAAGGATTATCTTTAGAAGATCACATATTAGAATATTGTATAATACTTTAAAATGTGACCTACACCCCACTCCCACCTCCCGCCAACCTGAAAACTGGTTCATATGACTCATAAGTAATATTACCAATGTGCATAGCAAGTCATTTTTTTTCATTCTAGTCTAAACACATTTATTTCGTATACTCCCTTGGTCATCAAATAACTGCTCTAGAATTGTGAGTTTCAAGGCAGGACAATCAAAAGTAATGGCAGTAACTTTTTTCTCAAGATGTAATAATTTTTATATATGTTTCAATGCAGTATAAATAATTTATCCAGTTTTTCTCAATCTTATCCCAACACTGATATCAGTCCCATTCTACAACAGTGGCACTATGAAGTGTTGGTCCTTTTGTGACTGAGATAATTCACTCAATGTGCATAAAAAAACTCAAGCATCACCAACCAGTTTGTTCTGATTCATTGTGCCTCTATTTTACAGAGCAGAACTATCCTGTAGGCAGAGAGGTATCTGCAGAAAAGTTTCAAAATTGTTAAATACTCTCTCACAAGTAGTGATGGAAAATTTGATGGCAGATAGCTATTGCTCAGTGATGTGCCTAAACAAGTGGCAGCAATACCATGTGCCATACCCCAGATGCACTTCTTGTCATGGAGGCAGACGAACACATCCATTTCCTTATGGAGTAGCTAATTGGTTTGAATCATCAGCCTCTTATTTACCGTCAGGATTTTGAGATTTTACACATTTGGGATAATCTTTTGACTGTAGTGTTCATTTTGGGAGCATGTTATTCTTAAAATCTCCATTCCTATTTTAGAAAATAAAACTATTTACAGATTCTTATTGCTGTTTCCACACTCTGTTGGTCACCCTTCTTTGGGATGGGAACAAATATAGATCTCTTCCAGTCAGTTGGCCAAGTGGTGGCTTTCCAGATTTCTTGGCACAACTTGGTGAGCATGTCCAGGTCACATCTGTTAACTGAAATATATCAATTGATATACTGTCTATTCCTGGGGCCTTATTTTTTTGCTATTTCCTTCAAAGCAGCTTGAACTTCTTCCTTCATCACCATAGGCTCTTGGCTCATATGTTGTTTCATGAAATTCTTCTGTGTCTGCCAATTCCTTTCGATACAGTGACTCAGTATATTCTTTCCATCCTCTTTTAATACGTCCTGGATCGTTTAATATTCTGCCCAAAGCATCCTTGATTATAGCAACTCGAGGTTTGAATTTGTTCTTCAGTTCATTGAACTTAAGAAATGCTGAATGAGTTCAGCCCTTTTGATTTTCTGACTCCAACCCCTTGCACATTTCATTGTAATATTTTACTTTGTCATTGCGTGCTGCCTTTTGAAATCTTCTATTCAACACTTTGGTATCTTGAGTTCGTCCTTGTGCTTTGGCTTCTCTGAGCTCCAGTGAAATTTTCAGAGTCTCTTCTGACATCCATTTTGGTCTTCTCTTCCTTTTCTGTCTTTTCAATGACTGTTTCACTCTTCCTAGATGATACCCTTGATATCCTCCCACAACTCATCTGGCCTTCACTCATTAGTGTTCAAGGCCTCAAACCTGTTCCTGAGATGCTTCTGAAATTCTGGGGGAAATTCTGAAATTCCCAACAGTGTGTGGAAACTATAGAACAATCTCATTAATGTCACATGCAAGCAAGATTCTACTGAAGATTATCCAAAAATGACTGGAACAGCACATCAGCAGAGAACTGCCAGAAGTCAAGGCTGGGTTTAGAAGGGGTCAGGGTACTAGGGATATTGTAGCTAATGTTAGATGGATCTTAGCTGAAAGCAGGGAATACTAGAGGAATGTCTATCTGTGTTTCACTGACTATGCAAAGGTGTTTGACTGTGGGGATCATAACAAACTGTGGCTGACTCTCAGAAGGATGGGAATCCCAGAACACTTGATCATGCTAATGAAAAATCTATATTTGGACCAAGAGGCAGTCATCAGAACAGAGCAAGGAAACGTTGCATGGTTCAAAATTGGGAAGGGCATATGCCAGGGATGCGTCCTGTCTCTGTACCTTTTCAACCTGTATATAGAACAGATTATCTGGTAGGCTGGGCTCTATGAGGATGAATGTGGGGTCAAGATTGGTGGAAGATCTATCAATAATCTGCGATATGCAGATGGCACAACCCTGCTTGCTGTAACTGAGGAGAACCTGAAACTCTTGCCTCAGAGGGTCAAGAACTGCAGCCTCCAATATGGATTGAGGCTCAATATCAAGAAGACAAAGATTCTCACCACTGGGCCAATTGGCAGCATACTTTGTATATGTTTTAAGGAGGGACCGGTCCCTGGAGAGAGACATCATTCTTGGTAGGGTGGAGGGACAGTGCAGGAGGGGAAGGTCTCCTATGACGTGGATTGATTCAGTGATTGGGGCAATTGGGATGGATGTATCAGAGATGGTGCAAGTGTCACAGGACAGAGCAGAGTTTAGGGCTGTTGTACATAGTCACTATAAGTCGCAAGCAACTCAACGGCACATAACAACAACAACAACAACATTTCTGTTTACTGTTTAGTGGGAATTTACTTAGAGATCACCCTCCAGGAAGCTTTCACAGACTATAAATCACACAGGAAGGGACTAGTTATGTTTCTACCACAGAACAGCTGGTAGATTTGAGCTGTGTGCCTTTGGGTTGACAGCACAATTTCTTATCACTAGGCCACCAGAACTTCATTTATAGCTAGACTTTCTCAACTGTGATCTTTTCAATTACTTGCTATGCATCAGAAAGCTGGAAAATGACTAAGGATGATAGAAGGAGGATGGATACGTTTGAGTTGTGATGCTGGAGAAGAGTATTGAATATACCATGGACTGCTAGGAGAACAAGGAGGTTTGTCCTATAGAGGATGAAACCAGGCTTCTCCTTGGTGGCAAGGATTCTGAAGCTTTGTCTGACATACTTCGGACATATTGCAAGGGGTGACCACTCCTTGGAGATGGACGTCATGCTTCAGAGGGTGGAGGAATAGCACAAGAGAGGAAGATCCTGGATGAGATGGACTGACGCAGTGACTGGGGTAATGAGGGTAGGTGTGTCAGAGACAATGAGGGTGGCTCAGGATAGAGCATGGTTCAAAGCTGTTGTGTGTAGGGTTGCTGAGTCTAAAGCGACTTGATGACCCTCAACAACAGCAACACGAATAATACAGAGACATGAAGAGGGGACAAGTTGTAAGCATAATTATGCCTATACTTTCTTATTCATAAATATATTAAATATGTTCAAAGTATGTCATCACATGTATTTTGAGAATTTAAGTAGGCTATTCTCATTTTCATATTATTCTTTGTAATAAAATGCTATATTGTTTAAATTTAAAATTAGTGTGTACATATGAAATCATTTATGAAATGGATAGATCAATAATTAAATAGTATCTTAATCAAGGAAAAGCAATTAGTGAATTATTACAACAGTCAATATTTATTTAGCTAGTAGGATTAAACATTTGTTTGAAGATTATGACCTAGTTTCATCAACATAATCACTTCATGTAAACAGTGTGTTTATATTCTGTGATATTGAAGAATTGGACACGTTTTAAAGTTCACAGCAGGACACTTTAATCATGGCAGAAGATCTTAAAATGAACAATGTTTCCTTCCCAACAGAAGTAAAAGTAGACGAATGAAGATAATATGAGTAATCATAGCATCCATAAAACAGCAGTAATGTTGATTTAGTATGCTTAAGAATCCTCACTTTTGAGGGAATTTTTAAGAAAAAGTAAACAAGATATGCCTGCAAGCTAAAAGAGGAATAAATATTTTAGTATCAGAATAGGAAATGTATCACTTTCAATTTTTAAATTAGAGATATATTTCTGAAATTGCATTGATTATCATG
Source organism: Elephantulus edwardii (assembly GCF_000299155.1). Taxonomy (NCBI): domain Eukaryota; kingdom Metazoa; phylum Chordata; class Mammalia; order Macroscelidea; family Macroscelididae; genus Elephantulus; species Elephantulus edwardii. Next base: position 14,375,106 of record NW_006399786.1, on the reverse strand, counting down.
AAACAGTAATTGAAGAATTAAACAATGCATTATTCCTGACTTTGGAAAATTTGATTAACAGACAGATTCTGTAGAAAAACAACTGAAATTCAATACAAAATGGTTTGGAATATTTGTGTTCTCAGAAAAGATTTTGCTTTTAGCTCACACAAAATTAGGCAGAGACTATGCACAGCAGGATAAAAAAACAAAAAAAGGAGAGAGAGGCTTAAAAGTTCTTAGAAAAAGTTGAAAAATAAGGAAGAATTCTAATAATATGAATGGTTAATAACATTAAACTAGGAAATAATCTAATATTATTCAGAAAAAAATAATTAGACAACATGGGAAGGAAGTTGTTAGGTGCCATCAAATGCACTAAGACTTTTAGTGACCTTAGGACCAAAATATTGAAACTTTTCCCTATCTTGTTCCATCTTCACAATCTCCAGCATACTCAAACCATTGTTACAACTACTGTGTCAATTCATCTCTTAGTGAGTCTTCCTGCCTTTCTCTCACCTACTATCTTTACCACTATGAAGTCTTTCCCAAGGACTAGCCTCTGATGACAAAACATATGCTGAAATATATGACATAAAGTTTTAACATCCTTATTTCTAAGTAGTAAACCACTTGTACTTTTTCTAAGACACATTTATTTGATCATTTTATAATTAATGAGATATTCAATATTCTTTACCAAGAACATAATTCTTATGTTTGGAATCACAGAAGCCAAGGAAGCTTCATATGTAAGTTATTAGATGGAGGTCTGGTCAAAGGGAGATAGATGTGAAGGGAGGGGGTAGAAGTGGATGGGTATCCCAGTGGATGGTGTAGCAGGGAAATAAGTGGGTAAAGACGCGTGTGAGAAAGGTAGGGACAACACTGACACTAAAGTTAACTCCACAATAAGGGATATACCTTTAACTTGCTGGTGTGTCTGATACTTCTCTAAATTTGAACATTCGGATTAAGACAGACTAGGACCAGGCAACACAGAGGACTCCCATAATAGCTTCTGACACTTCTTCAGGTAACAAGCCCCAAGGCGGAGCCTAAACCAGAGGGAAGGAGCAGAGGGACCTGCTGCCTCTGGTAGAAGCAGGAGCCAGAAGCAGCAAGGGCTCAAGCCAAGACCAGGCAACACAGAGGACTACCACAATAGCTTCTGACATGCCTCCAGGTAACAAGCCCCAAGGCAGAGCCTAAAACACAATCTATACAGGAGTTCTACAGGACACATCACCACCCCTTCAGAGACAGGACAAGTAAACGTAAGAGACACTGGGCACAGGAAGAAGAAAAAAAAATATATCTCTCTGACAAGCTGTCAGGTCATGGGTCAGACAATGGGAGATTAATTAATTCTGAAGGCATTTGGTAGAAGTGAAGTGGTATCCTGCTGGAGGGTGGAGCTGGGAAATAAGTGGGTCAAGGCACTGGGCTAAGGACAGGGACTACACTGTAACTAATGATCAACTCCAAAATGAGGGATTTATCTTTCACTACTCCACAAATTGCTGTCTGTCAGATACTCTTCTAAATCTAAACATTCAGATTAAGACAGACTAGGAAGAAGGACTGGCCATCCACTTCTGAAATGGCAGGCCACTGAAAACCCTATGTACAACACAATACACGTAGACAAACAGAAAGGGCAACCTAGGTAGAACTGTCAAGCATGGAAGTACAAAGGAAGAGGAACAGTTGTAAGCAGACACTAGTGATTGGAACATGGAATGTGAGAACCATGAATGCAGGAAAATTAGAAATTATTAAGAAAGGAGTGGAACGCATAAATATTGGCATACTAGGCATTGGAGAGATGAGATGGACTGGCATGGGGCATTTCGAGTCAGATGATCATATGATATATTATTCTGGAGATGAAAA
>NW_006399786.1:14353360-14370668 GCF_000299155.1 Elephantulus edwardii | reverse complement strand
GACAGCGCAGGAGGGGAAGACCCTCTATGAGGTGGATTGGCAGTGACTGGAGTACTTGGGATGGGTGTGTCAGAGGCAATGAGATTGGCACAGGATAGAACACGGTTTACGGCTGTTGTACATAGGGTCGCTATGAGTCGCAAATGAATCGACGGCACATAACAATAACAACAACAGGAAGAAGGATTGGCCATCCACTTCTGAAATAGCAGGCCTCTGAAAACCCTATGTACAACAGAATACATTTAGATAACAGAAAAGGCAAAGCAGGTTGTTTTCAAGTATGGAAATACAAAGGTAGAGGAACTGTTGTAATTAGACACTGGTGATTGCGACATGGAATGTGAGAACCATAATTGTAGGAAAATTAGATATTGTTAAGGAAGAAATGGAATGCATAAATATTGACACACTAGGCATTGGTGAGATGAGATCGACTGGCATGGGACATTTTGAGTCGGATGATCATATGATATATTACTCTGGAGATGAAAAGGGGAGGAAAAATGGAGTTGCTTTCATAGTTAAAAAAGTCATTGCTAGATCCATCTTGAAGTACAATATTGTCAGTGACAGGACAATATCTATACACATACAAGGAAGTCCAGTGAATACCACTATCATTCAAATATATGCACCAACAACCAGAGCCCAGGAAGAGGATGTAGAAGATTTTTACCAACTCTTACAGGCAGAGATAGATCGAACATGCAATCAAGATGCATTGATAATAATGTGTGACTGGAATGCAAAAGTCGGGAACAAAGAAGAAGATTCAGTAGTTGGAAAACATGGACTCGGTGACAAAAATGGAGATGGAGAGAGAATGATCGAATTTTGCCCGATCAATGACTTATTCATAGCAAATACATTTTTAAGAGACATAAACACAGGTTATATACTTAGATTTTACCTGATGGTATGCATAGGAATCAGATCGATTACATCTATGGAAAGAACCACTGGAGAAACTCAATATCAGCTGTTTAAACTAGGCCAGGAGCTGATTGTGGAACAGACCACCAACTACTCATATGCAAATTCAAGCTGAAGCTGAGGAAAATTAAACCTAATCCAACGCAACCAAAATTCGACTTTGAGTCTATCCCATCTGTATTCAACAGTCCATTGTATAGTCAACACTCTTCTCCAACACCACAGCTCAAAGGCACCAATTCTCTCTCTATCATCCCTAGTCATTGCCTAGTTCATTGACATATAGCAAGAGATTGCAAAGACCATGGCCTGTATCAGGCACCCCTGATTCTCCTGACTTACATCATTGCTCTTCAGTACTTTGGAGAGGTCTCTAACAGCAGACTTTACCAATGCAAGTTGTCTTTTAATTTCCTGGCTACTAGTTCCAAGAGTGTTGATTGTGGATCCAAGCAAACTAAACCTATTAAATCTTCATCATTCTTCATGATGCTGCCAATCAGCCCAATGGTGAGTATGTTTGTTTTCTTGATATTGAGCTTCAATCCATATTTAAGGTTGCAGCCCTTGACCTCCTGCAGAAAATGCTTCAGATCCTCTTCAGTCTCAATATGTAGAGTTGTTCATCTGCATAATGCATATTGTTTGAATCTTCTTCCAATCCTGATGCCACATTTCTCCTCAAAGAGTCTAGCTTCCCAGATAATGTATTCTGAATATAGATTGAAAAAATATGGAGATAGGACACATTGCTGGTGTACACCCGGGTTTTTCAATTCTGAAACATGCAGTGTTTCCTTGCTCTATTCAGATGACTGCCTCCTGGTTCAAGTAAAGGTTTTGCATTAGCACTATATAATGTTCTGGGATTCCCATTCTTCTCAGAATTAGCCACCCAGTCAAATGCCTTTGAATAATCAATGAAATACAGATAGACATTTCTCTGGTATTCCCTGCTTTCAGTCCAGATCCATTTAACATTAGCTATCGTCTCCTAGTACCACAACCCCTTCTAAACCTAGCCTGCACATCTAGAAGTTCTCTATTGTGCTATTCCAACTGTTTTTGGATAATCTTCAACAGAATCTTGCTCGAATGTGATATCAATGATATTGTTCAATAACTTACACTGTCATCTTGGAGATGGTTAAACCAGGCTGCTCCTTAGAGGCAAGGTTTCTAAAGCTTCATCTGACATACTTTTGACATGTTACAAAGAGGGACCAGTCCTTGGAGACGGACATCACCCTTTTTAGGGTGGAAGAACAGTGCAGGAGAGAAAGACCCTTGATGAGATGGAATGATTCAGTGACAGGGATAATGGGGATATGGGTCAAAGACAGTGAGATTGACACACGATAGAGTGAGGTTTAGGGCTGTTGTACATAGGGTCACTATGACTCATTTAGAATATTTTGTTGCTTCTGTTATGTGCCAAGTATATAATTATAACTCATAGTGACCCTATGAACAATGACTCTGAACTTCGCCCTATCCAAAGCAAATCTTACCTTCTCCAGCATTTCCAAAGTCACTGTGTCAATGCATCTCATCCAGGGTCTTCTTCTTTTGCACTAACCTTCTACATTTCCAAGCATGATATCTATGGCCATGAATTATCCCCTCCTGACAATATACCAAAATCCACAAGGCACAGTTTCAAAACCCTTGCTGCCAAGGAGCAACCTGTTTTCTCCCTCTCCAACAGAGACTTGTTAGTAGTGTATGTTATGCTCATTACTTTTCTCCAGCACCACAGTTCAAAGGCATCAATTCTTTTTCTGTCATTCTCAATCATTGTCCTGCTCTCAGATGCACAGAAAACAACTGAGAAGACCATTTCTTGGATAAGAAGCATCTTAGTCTTTAAGCTGGTATTGCTGTAATTTAAATATTCAGGAAAGTTCCCTTGCAGTATATTTTGGTGCCAAGGATATTGATTGTGGATCTGAGCAAGATCAAACAATTAACATCTTCAATCTTTTCTCCATGTATCATGATGCTGCCTATTGGTGCTGTGGTAAGTATTTTGCTTTTCTTGATGTTAAGATGGAATCCTATATTGAAGGCTGTAGTCCTTGTTTTTCTGTAGCAAGCACTTCACGTCCTCCTCAGTTTTGATGAGCAAGGCTGTCATCTCTATAACATAAGTTGATGATGAGTCTTCCTCCAATCATGATGCCACATCCTTCTTCATAAAGCCTAGTCTCTTGGGTTATATTTTCAGCATATAGATTGAAAAAGCACAGAGAAAGGATACATCCATGACTTTTTTCTTTCTAGTTTTGAACAAAGCTGTGTTCCCTTGCTCTGTTTGGGAAACTTCTTGATCTAGGTCTAGGTCTTGCATGAAAACAACCAAGTGTTCTGGGATTCTCATTCTTCCTAATGGTACTCACAATTTGTTATTATCCACACAGTCAAGTAAGAATCAATTAAAAATATCCTGGTTTATTAGGTGAGCCTTCATCAGGAGATTTTCCCATGTAAAACATCTTTTGATTCCTTGACTGCTTCTACACTGGGTGCTGATTGTGGATCCAAATAAATTAACAATTTTAATCTTTTCTTTACCTTTATGATATTGCCTACTGGTCCAGTGGTGAGGATTTTTATTTTCTTGATGTTGATATGATTTCACATTGAAGGCTCAAGAATAGATTTGAAGCACTGACCACTAAAGAATGAAGAATACATCAGTGATGTAGAGTGATATGGAGGACATCATTCATGAAGATAATAAAAAGCTCCTTACAGAGACAAGAAAGAAAGTAACAAAGTGAATGTCTGAAGACACTCTAAAACTTGCATTAGAATATATATAGAGGCCAAAACAAAAGGAAAGAAATGCTGAAGTCGGGTAAGTAAGCCCAAGATTGCAAAGTATAGCTAAAGAAGATGAAACTAAGTATTCTAACTAAATGTGCATTGAGCTGAATTTAGAATACCCAGAAAGAGGAATATGCTTGATACTTTTCAAGCTTAAGTAACTAAAGGAAAAAATTAAGTCTCAAGTTGTATTACTGAAGCACTCTATGGGCACAGTAGGGCACAAAGTAAGCCTCAACAAATTAAAAAACACTGAAATGATACCAAGTGTCTTCTCAGACCACAATGCCATAAAACTAGAAATTAACCACACTAAGGTAAAGCTCACAAAACCACCAATGTGGAAACTAGAACACAGTTGGGTTATAAAAGAAATAAAGAATGAAATAAAAAGTTCTCTGAAACAAATGAAAATACAACATACCAAAACTTCTGGAATGCAGCCAAGGTATTCCTCAGGGCGCAGTTAATAGCAAGGGACACACACATTAAAAAGGAAAAAAGAAAAAAAAATCAATGATCTAACTCAATACCATGAAATAGAAAAAGAACATCAATCTAATCCTACAGCCTCTAGAAGAAAAGAAATTATAAGGACAAGAGTGGAAATCAATGAGATAGAAAACAAACAGACAAAAAACAATTGAAACATCAATACAACCAGAATTTGTTTGTTTGTTTTAAATGGTCAATAAAATTGGCAAACCACAAGCAAACTTAACAAAAGGGGAAGAAAAAAAAAACAACAACCCCAAAAGACACATATAATTCCATTAAGATATGTTAAAAGTGACATCATAACAGAACTAAATGAACTTAAACGTTTAATATCATAATGATATGAAAAGCTAAATTATCATAAAAAAATCTAGAGGATATGGACAAGTTCCTTGAAACTCATGCCCTATCAATATTGACAAGGACAGATAGAGAATACTTGAACAGACCCATCACAAAAGAAGAAATTAAGCAGGTCATAAAACTATTTCCCCAAACAGAAAGTCCTAGACCAGATGGAAATTTTACCAGACATTCAGAGAGGATCTAACAATTCTACTTAAATTATTTTTTAAAAAATTAAAAATAAAGAAACACTTGCAGAGTCATTCTATGAAGCAAACAAAACCCTAATACCAAAATTGGCAAATATATTACCAAGAAATAAAATTATAGACCAATATCTCTCATAAATATAGATGTATAAATCTTTTTTAAAAATCCAATATTATTAAAAAGCACATTAAAAAAATCATTATGACCAATTCAGATTCATAACAGAAACAACATAATGGCTCAACATAAGAAAAACAATCAATGTAAATCACCATATTAACAAAGCAAGTAACAAGAACCATATGATCTTACCAATTGAAGCAGAAAAGACATTTGACAAAATCCAACAATACTCAGCAATTGGAATAGAAGGGAACTTCTTCAACATAGTGAAAAATATATATGCAAACAAATAGCCAGTATCTCAATGGAGAAAGACTAAAAGCATTTTCCTGGTGAACAGGGACTAGACAAGAATCTGCACTGTCACCATTTCTATTCAATATTGTATTGGAAGGGCAATGCAACAAGAGAAGAAAATAAAAGGCATACAGATCAGCAAAGAGATGGTTAAACTATCATTAAATACAGATGATAGTATTGTGTACACAGAAACTCCCAAGGACTCTAAAACAACAACAATAATAAGCCCCCCAAAAAAACCCCAAACAAAATACCCAAAACTGTTAGAGCTAGTAGACCAGTTTATTAGAGTGACAGGATATAAGATCAATATCCAAAAATCAGTGTGATTTCTCTACAGTAACAAAGAGAACTTAAAAGGAAACCAAGTAAGTGATACGATTTACAATAGCCAATCACAAATTGAGATACTTGTGAACTTAAGTAGAGACACAAAAGTCCAATACAAAGGAAAACTATAGAACATTTCTGTGAGACACAATGCTGTTGTTGATTTTTTGATTGTGTCTGAGTCAAGCACTACTCATAGTAATCCTATGAACAAAAGGCTTGAAGCCCTGTACAACTATTGACATTCATAAAAGTTCAGAGTTTCCAGAGGCATATTATTTAGGAATTGATCAATTTCACTGATATCACATGCAAGCAAGATTTTACTGAAGATTATCCAAAAAACGACTGGAACAGCACATCAACAGAGAACTACCAGAAGTCAAAGCTGGTTTCAGAAGGGGCCGTGGTACTAGAGATATTGTAGCTGATGTTAGATGGATCTTGGCTGAAAGCAGGGAATACCAGAGGAATGTCTATCTGTGTTTCATTGACTATGCAAAGGCATTTGACTGTGTAGATCATAACAAACTGTGGCTGACTCTGAGAAGAATGGGAATCCCAGAACACTTGATCGTTCTAATGCGAAACTTATACTTGGACCAGGAGGCAGTCGTCAGAACAGAGCAAGGGAACACTGCATGGTTCAAAATTGGGAAGGGCGTACGCCAGGGATGCATCCTATCTCCATACCTTTTCAACCTATATGCAGAACAGATTACCCGGGAGGCTGGGCTCTATGTGGAGAAATGTGGGGTCGGGATTGGTGGACGATTTATCAACAATCTGCGTTATGAGGATGACACAACCCTGCTTGCTGAAACTGAGGAGGACCTGAAGCGCCTGCTGCAGAGTGTCAAGAACTGCAGCCTACAATATGGATTGAGGCTCAATGTCAAGAAGACAAAGATACTCACCACTGGACTTTGGCAGCATCAGGATGGATGGTGAAGAGATTGAGATTGTACACAGCTTTAGTTTGCTTGGCTCCATAGTCAACAGTCTTGGCACCAGCAGCCAGGAAATTAAAAGGCGCATTGCCATGGGAAAGTCTGCTGTTAGGGACCTCTCCAAGGTGCTGAAGAGCAATGGTGTCTCTCTGGAGACTAAGGTGAGTCTGATACAGGCCATGGTCTTCTTAATCACCTGTTATGCATCAGAGAGTTGGAGAATGACCAAGGAGGATAGAAGGAGAATTGATGCCTTTGAGCTGTGGTGCTGGAGAAGAGTATTGAGAATATCATGGACTGCTAGGAAAACAAATAGATTTGTCCTGGAGAGGGTTAATCCGGGTGGCTCCTTGGAGGCAAGGATTCTGAGGATCCGTCTAACTTACTTTGGACATGTAGTGAGGAGAGACCGGTCCTTGGAGAGGGACATCATGCTTGGGAGGGTGGAGGGACGGCGCAGGAGAGGAAGGCCCTCTATGAGGTGGATTGATTCAGTGACTGGGATAATTTGGATGGGAGCGTCAGAGACAGTGCGATTGGCACAGGACAGAGCTGAGTTTAGGGCTGTTGTACATAGGGTCGCTATGAGTCGCAGGCGACTCGATGGCACATAACAACAACAACATGCTACTCCTGTTCCCCACTCCTGCTTCTCTACTTAGGTGGAGACACAAAAGTCCTATACAAAGAAAACTATGGAACATTTCTGTGAGACACAATAAAAGACCTACATAAATTGGGGGGCTGGGGGGGGGGAATGTGCCCTGTTCAACAACAGCCTCTTCCAAGCAGTGGAATAGCTGAGTCATACTGAATTTCTATATTCACCTTGCTGTTTTGTTGTGGCGATTCTGGGGTGTTGTGTATTTGTTTGTTAGTCATAAGCATAATGTCCCTCTCCAAGGACTGGGCCCTCCTTACAACATGTCCAAAGTATGTTAGACGGAGCCTCGGAGTGCTTGCCTCCGAGGAGCCACCTGGTTTGACCCTTTCCAGGAGGAATCTGTTTGTTTTCCTGGTAGTTGGTGGTACCATCAACACTCTTCTCTAGTACCTCTCTCAAAGGCATCAATTCTCCTATCCTCCTTAGTCATTGTCCAACTCTCTGATGCATAACAAGTGATAACAAAGACCATGGCCTGTATCAGACAAACCTTAGTCTCCAGAGAGATACCATTGCTCTTCAGTACTTTGGAGAGGTCCCTCACAGCAGACTTTCCCATGGCAATACGTCTTCTAATTTTCCGGCTACTGTTGCTGAGAGTGTTGACTGTGGAGCCAAGTAAACTAAAGCTGTGAATAATCTCAATCTCTTCACCATTCATCCTGATGCTGCCAATTGGCCCAGTGATGAGAATCTTTGTCTTCATGATATTGAGCCTCAATCCATATTGGAGGCTACAGTCCTTGACCCTCTGCAGCAAGCTCTTCAGGTCCTCCTCAGTTTCAGCAAGCAGAGTAGTGTCATCTGCATATCGCAGATTATGGAAAGATCTTCCACCATCTTGGCCCCAAATTTCCTCTCATAGAGCCCAGCCTCCCGGATAATCTGTTCTGCATACAGGTTGAAAAGATATGGAGACAGGACACATCCCTGGCATATGTCCTTCCCAAGTTTGAACTATCTAGTGTTTCCTTGCTCTGTTCTGACGACTGCCTCTTGGTCCAAGTGTAGGTTTTGCATTAGCATGATCAAGTGTTCTGGGATACCCATTCTTCTCAGAGTCAGCCACAGTTTGTTATGATCCACCCAGTCAAACGCCTTTGCCTAATCAATGTAACACAGATAAACATTCTTCTGGTATTCCGTGCTTTCAGCCAAGATCCCTCTAACTTTAGCTACAATATCCCTAGTACCATGACCCCTTCTAAACCCAGCCTGGACTTCTGGCAGTTCTCTGATTATGTGCTGTTCTAATCGTTTTTGGATAATCTTCAGTAGAATCTTGCTTGTATGTCAAATCAATGATATTGTTCTATAGTTTCCACACTCTGTTGTGTCACCCTTATTTGGATGGGAACAAATATAGATCTCTTCCAGTCAGTTGGCCAAGTGGTTGTTCTCCAGATTTCTTGGCACAACTTGGTGAGCACATCCACTGCAGCCTCTGTTAGCTGAAATATGTCACTTGGTATATCATCTATTCCTGGGGCCTTATTTTTTGCTATTTCCTTCACCGTGGCCTGAACTTCTTCTTTCATCACCATAGGCTCTTGCTCATATGTTGTTTCATGAAATTCTTCTGTGTCTGCCTATTCCTTTGGATACAGTGACTCAGTATATTTTTTCCACCTCCTTTTAATACTTCCTGGATCATTTAATATTATGCCTAAAGTATTCCCCAAGGACATAATAACTGAACCACAAATGGTGATTTATACCTAAATGTTCACAGTAGCATTATTCCCTCTCACAAGAATATTGAAACAGCCTAAATGTCCAACCACAATTGAATGGATTGAGAAATTATGGTACATTCACCCAATATGCACCATGCAGGAAAATGATTTTTGTAAATTACTACCTAACTTTGGAGGGACTGGAGAGATACACTCATCTAAAATCTGTGTTATTCAGATAATATAACCATGCTTGTTGAAACTAAAAGGATCTGAAGCACTTGCTGCAGAAGGTCAAGGATTGCAATCTTTAATATGGACTGATTTCTCCTGGTCATGTGCCCAAAGTATGTGAGATGGAGTTTCAAAATCCTAGCCTCCAAGGAGAGACTTGGTTTCACTCTCTCCAAGACAGACTTATTTGTTTTCTTGGCAGTCCATGGTAAGTTCAAGACTCTTCTCCAACACAACTGGAAGGCATCTATTATTCTGCTGCCATCCTTAGTCATTGTCAAGCTCTCTGAAGCATTACACGTAATTGAGAAGATCATGGCCTCGATTAAGCACAACTCTTTCTCTAGACTCACATTGTTACTTTTCAGCACTCTGGGAAGGTCCATGATAGCAGATTTTCCCATTGAAATTTTCTTTTGATTTCTTGACTTCTGGTGCCAACAATGTTGATTTGGGGGCCAAGCAAACTGTAGTTGCTAACAACCTCAATCTCTTCTCCATATATCATGGTGCTGCCAACTGGCCCAGTGGCAAGAATTTGGATGATGGAAGGAGAATTGATGCCTTTGGGCTATATTGTTGGAGAAGAGTATTGAATATGCCATAGAGTACTAAGAGAACAAACAGGATTGTTCTGCAGAGGATGAAACCATTCTGCTCTTTGGAGGCAAGGATTCTGAAGCCTCATCTGACATACTTTGGACATTTTTCAAGGAGGGACCGGGCCTTGGAGACGGACATCATGCTTGGGAGCGTGGAGGGATGGCACAGAGGGGAAGACCCTCTATGAGGAGGATTGATTCAGTGACTGGGGTACTCAGGATGGGTGTGTCAGAGGCAGTGTGATTTTAACTATTTTTAACCCAGCAAATTATCCTGCTATCACTACAGTCTTGTTGACAAATGCAGGATATTTCAACAACAAATATACAGCATTATTATTCATATATAGCAAAAGCAGTGACTGAGAGTGTCAACATTTTTATATTTATAAGGTCACTTTATGCAGATCTATATCACACGGAATGATAGTACAGGTGTCAAGTGATATTCGCATAGTCACTGAGTACCTTTGTATGTACAAAACAATAACAAAAATTTCATCTCACTGCCATCAAGCCAATCCTTCATCCAGTTTCTGATATCATGCATTTAAAAGTAACTGGCAGCTCATCTCTCTGCTACAAAGCAATTGATGAATTCAGACCACCAGAGCGATTCAGCCTTTTTTAGATTTTTAACTCAGCACACTAGGAACTATGCCACTCAAATGATTTATAATAGTTAGTAGAAATACGACCTATAGCTCTGTATGGATGCAGTATCTCTGTCATTTTACATCTTTGCTAGAAACAAACATCCTTATTAGCATAATCAACAGTGAGTATTGTCAGTGCCTCCTTTCATAAAAAGAGCTTATACACATAAACCCATGAGAAATCCTCTTCCAATCTTTATACATTGAGCAAAGTAAGTGTAATTATTAAGATAATTGTCTGATATAATTAAATATATCAGATCCTTAGTGGTTTAGTGGTTAAGAGCTCCCCTGATAATCAAAAGGTAGACAGTTTAAAACTACCAGCCACTCTGCTTGTGGAAGGTGAGATAGTCTGCTTCCATAAAGATACACAGTCATGAAATTCCTGCGGGGAAATTCTACCCAGTTTCACAGTGTCACTATAAGTTGGAATTTACTTTATAATATTTGTTTTGTTGAGTTTTTTGGTTTTTTTTTCCTGTAACAGTTTATCATTTGGAGAAAAATGGTTAAAATTAGACTTTTTCATATTTGTACTATATGCATGTTATTGAAAATAACACTGTATTTACAGTTTAAATAATTTTTAAAAAATCACAGATTATGTTTACTTTTCACAAGTGAAATGCAATATTATTTCCTGAATTTGTGCAAAATAGGAAAATGGTAGCATAAGCAAATAGATTGAGCACAAGCCTGAGTGTCATAATAAAAAATATTGTCAGTTTCCCTACTAAATGAGCAGAAAAATATGAGCCTTTTGAAAAGTGATTATATAAGATCCATTTTCTTTTACTTGTCTAAGAAATATGAAAAGGAGTAGAATGTTCCCCAAGGACAAGTGGACATCAAAAAGTTAATAAAATATTAAATACACTAGAAGCTTAAAAAAGGTTGCTTGTTTTCATTTTTTCTCCACTTCAACTCTGGAAGCATGTATTGTATGTAAAGATACTTGGATGGATACACAGAGGAGCACTCTGTGAATAGTTTTCTACATGACCTTCCTTTAACATGTGGGGAGAAGGGGCTGAAATAAGCTTGTGCAGTTTGCATATCACATAACCCAGGTTGTGATGTGAAATGAAATTCTAAATTTTTATGTTATGTATCATGAAAAAAACAATATGAACTAATCTATATAAGTTTTTGAAGCTGTATATAGCAAATTTCATAAACTTAAAAATATCTATTCCCATCAAATGTGTTCTACCTTATAATGACCCTATAGGACAGCGTAGAATTGTTCCATAACACTTCCCAAACTGTTAACCTTTAAGGAAGCAGATGTCATGTCTTTCCTCTTTGGAACTTATGATAGGTATGAATTGCAGATCTTTCATACAACATCTGGATGCTTTTACACTATACCAAGTCTCCTTCCCATAAGCCAAAGACCTAAAAATATGACATACTTAATTTTTCAAAATTATTCCTCATTGAGGAGTCCAGTCCTGGATTAGATTCAGAGTTCTTCACCTTAAGGTCAATTACAAGTCTCCATCCAATATCAGAAGCTTATATTGGGACAAAGAATGCCTACTATCCTCTTCAGGTTGTTGAACTTCATCTCCCTTTACTATAAAGTCACATACCCTTATTTTCTTCCTGATTTTGGCTGGAAACTATGATACTAGATGTTGACAATGTTTTTATAACCATTTGACTCCCTTCATAGTCCCTCTTTGGGGAGTCCTGGTGACCTAGTGGTAAAAAGGTGCCAACTCGAAAGCTATCAGTTCAAATTCACTTATAGGTTATGAAAATCTACTGAAGAGTAAGCTCTGGGTCAGTTCTGATTTGACAGAAAAAAATAAAAACACAATAATCCCTCTTACAATAAAGCCTAAAAAAGAGAAAAGCCTTTAGTTCTAGTTTGTTCATACTGAATTTTATAAATACTCTGTAAAACTGAGGATTTTCATTGTGTGTCACACCACATCATTTTAAACACTATGAAATGAGCAGACATAATGTGGGTGTGGCTGAGACTGACTTCTACCCACTTCATCTCCATCAAAAATATCCATAGTACCAAATAAACAATGGAGAGAAAAGTCCATTTTCTAGCCATTATCGCTCATTACTTGAAAGATCAACCTTTTCTTTACCATAATTTAGATACACGGAATTATATGAAACAGCTGTTTCACTTGCTATTTCCTAATCTCTCTATTTTAGATAGTCAATTTCTAATTTGCCCAGTCCTATCAAACTAGTACTTTGAGGAAACAAACATGTCTTTGTCTCTGAAGAAATTTCTATTACAAGTGTAACTTTGAGCATTCACATCTATAAACAAAGGTTTAGGCTAGAACAAATAATCAGGTAGCAGTATCTGCTGTCAAGGAATTTTTGAGAGTGCTAAAGGGCAAAAATGTCAGTCTAGAAGGTAAAGTATGCCTGATCCAGGTCTTCTCAATTGCTTGCTGTATGTTTGGGAGCTGGACAATGACTAATGATAACAGAAAAGAAACAATGCCTTTGAGTTATTCTACTAGAGTAGAATATTGAACATTCCATGCACTGCCAAGAGAAAGAGAAAAAAAAAACCAAACCACAAAACACAACAAACAAAAAACAAAAAACAAAACAAACCCATGTCTGCTCTGGAGATGGTGAAACCAAGTTGCTCATTGGAGATAAGGATTTTGAAGCTCTGTATTACATATCTTGGTATGTTGCCATGAGGGACCAGTCTTTGGAGAAGAACATTATGATTAATTGAGTCAGCCCAGGAAAGGAAGACCTTGGATGAGGTCTTGGATGAGTACCGAAGCAATGGATTCAAGAGTCAGAGATGGTGTTGTTGGCTCAGAATAGGGCAAGATTTAGAGCTATTATTCACTAAGTCAAAGACAACTCAATGGCACACAACAACAAAAAAAATAAAATGCTTAAGTAGACATGCTTTGCTTACTAAACAAGAGCATAGTCTTATGAAAACATCAGATGATATTATTGATTTATGGTTTAAAGAATTTTTTTTTCCAGGGTAATACTTTCATTCAGTATTCTGGGTTCCAGAAAATCTGAATTACATGAAAATTTGGAATAATATTTTAAATTTTTCTTCTTTTGTTGTGAACTCCTCTACATATTTCATTGAAAGAAAAAAGACTCTTCAGTGATTCACCGCCTTGATTCCTTTCTCAGTATTGATATTACTAGAATTTTACTGAGAGTCTAGATTTATTATTATTTTAATTTTTTTCTCAAAAAGCTTCATAATGTACCAGAGAGTTTGGAGTCACTTGCTTATCTTCTTTAATTGTTATTTAAATGCAATTTAATTGAAAGTCTAGGTTTTTATTTATTCGTTGTTGCTCTTAATTTTCCAGATCATGGTCATATATGTAGTACTTAATCATAAATTTGTTTTCAGACAGTCCTTTCCTTCATCTATCCCAGTGCAGTATTCATTATATATACACTCTTTCCCTGTTCTCCTCCACCCAAGTAGCAGACCTATTTGATAATAGTGATATTATACATTATACATCCTTTTGTGACTGAGATATTTCACTCAGCATAATTTCTTCTGAGTCAACCACATTGTGCTCTGTTCTATAAATTGTTTTTCAATGATGCATAGTATTCCAATAATGATACCTTACATCCATTCTCAATATATTGTTTTAAATTATAAAGTCTCTAAAAATACTTTTCTGAATATTTCACTTAAAGTAAGAATTATGTGTATTTGATTAAGCATTCACAAAATACATACTTTAGTGAAGAAAATAATAGAATACATTAAGACTTTGATGATAGTGCTGATAGGTACCATTTAGTCAATTCAGATTCATAGAAAGCCTATATCTAACAGAACAAAAACCTGCCTAATCCTGTACCATTCTCACAGTCTTTAAATATAATTGACAAGATTTTACTTGAATGTATAGTAGATAGTAGGTATATTACAACATAATTTCCATACATTTTTCCATATGAGAATATATATGGATCACTTCTAGTCTATTAACCACCTACCTGTCATCCAAATTTCTTGGCAAAGATTTTTTTTTAGTATGTTCTTTGGTGGCTTGTTGTTATTGTTGTTATGTGCCATCGAGTCGCTTGCGACTTATAGCGACCCTCTGTACAACAGCCCTAAACTCTGCTCTGTCCTGTGCCAATCGCACTGTCTGACACACTCCCATCCCGATTATCCCAGTCACTGAATCAATCCACCTCATAGATGGCCTTCCTCTATTGCGCCGTCCCTCCACCCTCCCAAGCATGATGTCCTTCTCCAAAGACCGGTCTCTCCTCACATGCCCAAAGTATGTTAGATGGAGCCTCAGAATCCTTGCCTCCAAGGAGCCACCCGGTTTAACTCTTTCCAGGACAAATCTATTTATTTTCCTAGCAGTCCATGGTATTCTCAATACTACTTCTCCAGCACCGCAGCTCAAAGGCATCAATTCTCCTTCTATCCTCCTTGGTCATTGTCCAACCCCCTGATGCATAACAAGTAATTGCAAAGATCAGGGCCTGTATCAGATGCACCTTAGTCTTCAGAGAGACACCATTGCTTTTCAGTACTTTGGAGAGGTCCCTAACAACAGACTTTCCCATGGCAATGCGCCTTTTAATTTGCTGGCTGCTGGTGCTAAGAGTGTTGACTGTGGAGCCAAGCAAACTAAACTGTGTACAATCTCAATTTCTTCACCAGTGATATGAAATCACACTGCCAGTGCAAAGGTACATGTTTTGGATACACCAGCTGTTCATAGAAGGGAAAAAAGGAACAATCTCTTCCCTTGAGATTAATGCCTCTGAAAACCTGCTTGAGGTTCTGTTGTGGGTTGATTCTAATTTGACTGAACAAACAACAGCAAGAAGTGCATCTGTTTGTTGAAACACCTCAATGGATGTTTTATCAATTTATGGACACTTAATTTTTTGACGATGCCTTCATTGAAGCTTGGATTTCTTCCTTCAGTACCGTCAGTTCTTTATCATATGCTACGTGCTTTACTGTATATTCTTTCCAATATATTTTGATGTTTTATCATTAAATGATGGATCATTCAATAGCTTTGCTATAGATTAAGTCATTCTTAAAACTGAGTCTTGGATTCCTTCCCCATCCCTTTTATTTCAGCTTGAGAAATGTTAAACATGTTTTGCCCTTTTAGTTTTCTAATTCTAGCTCTTTGCAATCTTACTTATGATATTTTCTGAGATATTTTAAGCATATTAATTATATGAAATAATTTTAAATATTCTCCATTCTTTTCATTTTTCCTTCATACTTTAGCTTCTTTGTGTTCTCAAGTAAGGTTCAGAGTGTTTTCTGACTTATTTTGCCTTTTCCTTGACAGTGTTTTTTGTTTTATTTTCTTCATATATGATGTCTTTGATGCCATCTCTCTACTAGACTGGTCTTCAGTTATTAATATTCAATGTATAACATCTATTTTTGAGGTCTTGAAATCTAGTTGGGATACATTAAATTTTGTATTTGTGGCTCTTCTAAAGTTATTTTAATTTATTTCAATTTAAACTTGAACTAGGATGTGAGTAATAGATAACTGTTACATAGCTGGTTCTTGCTCTTTTTCTGATTACTTATACTGAGTTTATCTACTATCTTTTTGGACATATGTAATTTATTTGATTCCTGCAAGTTTCATCGGGCAAGACATATTTATATAACAATGTTTATATTTGTTTAAGGTATGTGCCTTAAGTGTACTGAGACGTCAGTCTGGAAACTAAGGTGCACCTGATCCAGGCCATAGTCTACATGATTGCTTGCTATGCCTTAGAGAGCTGGACAATGACTAGGGATGAGAAAAAGATAACTGATGCCTTTGAGTTGTGGTTCTGGAGAAGAGTGTTGACTATACCATGGACTACCAGGAGAACAAACAGGCTCATCCTAGAAAAGGTGAACACGGGCTGTTCCCTGGAGACAAGGCTTTTGAGGCTTTGCCTGACATACTTTGGGCATGCTGCAAGGAGGGACTGGGCTTGGACAGGGACATCATGTTTGGAAGGGTGGAGGGACAGGGATAGGAAGATCATAGATCAGATGGGCTGATACAGTTACTGGGGTAATGAGGGTAGGTGTGTCAGAGACAGTGAAATTGGTACAAGATAGTGCAGGTTTCAGGGCTATTGTACATTGGGTTGCTATAGTACTCTTTCTCTCTATATATATGTATGTGTTTCACATTAGAGAATGTAATTATATTAATAGTTTATTTTTATTATGATAATGGAAAACCACAAGAAGATGTTTACAATTAATAAGCCATTAAACTCTTTGTCATCAAATCAGCACCAACTCATACTGAAACTCCAGAAATTTTTCAGAGACTCTAAATCACATGAGAGGAGAATACCTTCATCTTTCTTCTATGGATTCAAATCGACCATCTTTGTGTTGGGAGTGCAACAGAATTATATCATGCAATCTCTGGCTACATTTCTGTCAGCAAGGTCCTATTTTCCAATTACCATTCCTCTTTCCCTGCCTCAATCTTTGCATTCTAACAATTAGTCATTAAGGCATATTGACTGCTTGTTTTGTCTTTTTTAGACTGTAGAAGTTGAGAAGTATTCAATGTTTTAGTCTTTAGTTCTGAGTTGTTGTTGTTGTTGTGTTCTGTTGAGTCAATCCTACCCATAGCTGACCCTCTGGTAAATTTTTCAGGGGTAGTTAATTGCATGGGAGGAGATTGCCCATCCTTCTGCCATGGAACAGCTAGTAGATTTGAATCATGCACCTTTAGGATTGCAGTGCAGCATCTTGTCACTAGGCCACAAGAACTGTTATATTAGCAAGTATTCTTTGTATGAGAATGTTTATTTGCTACATATGATACTGAATTATTTCAGCCATTTGGGAGAACACAGTAATGTATTGGAATCTGTTTCTCTCTTTTTCATGGAATGAAGTTTTAAAAATATTACTCTCTCTCTCTCTCTCTCTCTATAT
>NW_006399786.1:14342046-14353260 GCF_000299155.1 Elephantulus edwardii | reverse complement strand
TCTATATATATGTATGTGTTTCACATTAGAGAATGCAATTATATGAATAGTTTATTCTATTATGATAATGGAAAACTTAAATTTCTTCATGCCAATGAAAAGGAAATATTCGAAGAAAGTACCTAATCTGTTCTTCATTTGAATTATTTTCCAGAAGTTTGTTGGATATTTACAAACGGTGAATATAAAATCTGCATGCAACATTGACATTTTCAGTTCTTTGTTTATCTTTCTATTTGAGTTCTCAAGGATATTCAATACTTTCCTGGGCATTTGGTTAGTCAAGTGTTTTTGCTGGCCTTTGCTTTACTGTTTCATTGGGGGATTTTTGTTATAATCAAAATAAATAGACTGTTTCATACGAAAAGTGATCTTATTGACAGATCCTAAAAATGTTAAATGAGCAACCTACCCTAGAAATGTTGCTTTTCTAATTTAAAATCATTACAGTCCTGGAACCTTGACGGGAAGTTATTTGTTATAATTTCTTATTTGGTTAGTATAAGTTCCTTCAGGTATTTCTTCATTGATGTTGACCTTATTTAAAATCATTCACACTATAGTTACATTAATATTTCCAATTTTACTCTAAAAATTATGACATGAATGGAAACTATTTCTATCATGTTATTTGAATTGACAGTAGCTAAATAGGAATTTAGATAATTTTAGTACTTAATAGTTATAGGTTTTTCAATAGATTGTGTAACTTTTCACATTAATTACATGTTATTTTCTCCAGACATTTCAGGATTCTATAGTGTGCCATGCTGTGTACCACCACTGCAATCCTTAAAGCAGTTGTAGCCACCAGATCATCTTCTGGAAAAGGTGGCCAATGTGCTCCTGTGTACTTAAAGCCTCTGAAAAACCACCAGAGGGTGAGCTGTGGGTCAGTTCAGGCTTTGATATACTCCATAACAACAACAATAACATAGTGATACATTTCTTTTGTGTTTCAAACTAATCTCTATTAAGAAATTCATAAATAAAATATGCTTTGATTACCAAGAAAAGACTTTAGAATATTGCTTTCATTGAAATGACTTAACATTAAGCTATATATGCTCCTAGTTTCATTATTAAGATGATGATTTAAATAGTGTGAAATAGCTAAAAGTATATCCTTTATCTAACATATATGTATTTTATTTTCTCAGAATTACAAGCTTTCAAAAATTCTCCTTTTGCAATCTCCAAGGTCAAACTATTTAGAAATGAATCCCTAGTTGTGACATTTGGCATGCTGCAAAATCTTTTGTGTTTCAGTAATGCCACCTGTAAAGTATTTTTTAAAAACCAATGAAATCTAATATGCAAAGTTATTGTAAGGTTTAATTAAATTAAACTGTGAAGAAAGTTTTGAATAGTGCCTGGTACATAAAAAAATACTGCTAATATATGACTTCATTAACAATAATGAATTCTGACTTCATGAACACTTTAAGTTAGCATTTTTGAAATTATTTTTACAGCATAACCTTCCGTGTGTTTTGTGTTATCAACAGTTTTATAACAAAAGATAGTAAATGGGACTGACAATGCAGAAAGTACAGAGGAACTGGTTAAAAGAGCATAGAAACATGAAGCCAAATGAAATAAAATAAGTGGTACTGGAATGAGTGTTCTATAAAGGCTTCTTAAGAATCTTGTTCAAAGGCTGGCGAGGTTGTGGAGAAACTGGAACCCTTATGTAAACTGGTGCAACCACTATGGAAAATGGTGTGGCGCTTTCTCAAGAAGTTGTAAATAGAGATACCATTTGACCCAGCAATTCCAATACTGGGAATATTCCCTAAAGAGACCATAACCGACATCCAAGCAGATATATTACATCTATGTTTATCACAGCTTTGTTTACAATAGCAAGGAGTTGGAAAAAACCGAAGTGCCCATCAACAAATGAATGCATAGGAAACTGTGGTATATTCACACAATGGAGTACTATGCTGCATTGAAAAACAATGAACTCATGCAATATTATTCAAAATGGTTGACCCTGGAGGACATTATGCTGAGTGAAATATCTCAGTCAACCAAAAAAGGATGAAGACTGCATGGTGCCACTGTTGTAGAATGGTACTGACATCAGGGTTGGGATAAGACTGAGAAAAATTGGGTAAATTATGTATACTGCATTGAAACAGATGAGGGAAAGAACAATTTAAAAGCCATATATTATAGGGTGTCATGGTTATCACAAGAGTCCAAAATTAAGGTTGCATAGTGGAGTGTACTGGGGGGGAGAGTTGCAGGGGGATTGTATACCAATGAAAGGCTTTTTCTTTTACTTCTCAAAGAGAGAAGCAAATGGCGGGGGAGAGTGTGAGGTCTGGGCCAGGAGAAAAGTGCAACAATGAATGAATAAAAATCCAAAATCTCTGTAATGTTCATTAAAATGAATAAATTTTTTTTAAAGAGTTAAAAAAAGAATCTTGTTATGCTGTATATTTTTAAGCCATATATGACAGTTAATAAGAAATTAATATACTATAATAGAAGCATGATAAATTCTATTATTATTTATGTACTTTTCAACAATTTGCATTATGCAGATGACACAACCCTGCTTGCTGAAAGTGAGGAGGACCTGAAGCGCCTGCTGCACAGTGTCAAGGACTGCAGCCTACAATATGGATTGAGGCTCAATGTCAAGAAGACAAAGATTCTCACCACCGGGCCAATTGGCAACATCAGGATGCATGGTGAAGAGATTGAGATTTTTCACAGCTTTAGTTTGCTTGGCTGCACAGACAACACTCTTGGCACCAGTAGCCAGGAAATTGAAAGGTGTATTGCGATGGGAAAGTCTGCTGTTAGGGACCTCTCCAAAGTACTGAAAAGCAATGGTGTCTCTCTGAAGACTAAGGTGCATCTGATACAGGCCCTGATCTTTGCAATCCCTTGTTATGCATCAGGGGGTTGGACAATGACCAAGTAGGATAGATGGAGAATTTATGCCTTTGAGCTGTGATGCTGGAGAAGAGTTATTGAGGGTACCATGGACAGCTAGGAAAACAAACAGATTCATCCTGGAAAGGGTTAAACCAGATGGCTCCTTGGAGGCAAGGATTCTGAGTCTCCGTCTAACAAACTTTGGACATGTTGTAAGGAGGTCCTTGTAGAAGGACATCATGCTTGGGAGGGTGGAGGGACGGCGCAGGAGGGGAAGGCCCTCTATGAGGTGGACTGATTCAGTGACTGGGATAATTGGGATGGGAGTGTCAGGGACAGTGCGATTGGCACAGGACAGAGCAGAGTTTAGGGCTGTTTTACATAGGGTCGCTATGAGTTGCAAGCGACTCGACGGCACATAACAACAACAACAACAACAACAGCAACAACAACTTTTGACTTTGTTTACAGTAAATATCACATATTCAGTTCTAGCAAGTCAGTATCTGACACTGTGAAACACGTTCCTATTATATATCACCCTCACACTTTTTCTCTGTTTGAAACCATTGTATCCATTGTGTCAACTGATCTTCTTGGTAGTCTTTTTAGTTTTACTCCTCAGGATACCCTTCCTCAAGGACAGTTGTTGTTGTTGTTGTTGTTGTTGTTGTTGTTGTTGTTATTGTGTACTATCAAGGTGGAACTGACCCATAGCTGATCCTGCAGTAGGTTTTCAGAAGCAGTTCATTACACAGGAGGAGATTGTCCACCCTTCTCCTGCAGAGAAGCTCATGGATTTGAACCACATGCCTTTGGGATTGCATCACAGTTTCTTTTCATCAGAGCAATAGACATGTCTAAATTTTGTGACATTCTAGCTTAGTGATATTAATATTTCTTCTAACACTGATTTGGCTATCCTACTAGTTTGTTGTTTTTTTTCACCAACACGACAATTAAAAAACTTCAAGTCCTTTTTACTCTTCCTCATTTTTGGTTTAACTTTCATATCTTTATGCTGCTTCCACCTTAGCAATTAAAGAGGTCCTTCATTGCAGACTTGTCCAACATAATGTATCATTTGGGTTTTTAACTTCTTTTTTCATGGATATTCGATGTATACTGAAGTAAATTGTAATTCTTGACAACTTCAATTTTTTCTTGTTGTTAGCTACTGCAAGTCTAGTACCACTCATAGAGACCCAAATAACAAAATCTTGCCTTATCTGTTGCTATACTTACGTTCTCTGACTTGCTTAAGCTCATTGCTATAGATATTGTGTCAATGCTTGTTGTATAGAGTCTTCCTCTCTTTTGCTGAACCTCTAATTTGCCCAGCAAAATAGATTTTTTTTTCTTTTCCTAAGGATTTACCCTCCTGGAAACATGCCTAAAATATGACATGAAGTTTTATCATTTTTGCCTCTAAGAAAAACCCTCCAAAACAGACTTCTGTGTTCTTTTTGGACTCTGCGATATCCAGTATTCTTTACCAGTATGACATCTTAAAGACATCATTTTTTTATTGTCATTATTCTTTGTCCAATTTCAGATGCTTACAAACTGATGTAATGCCTTGTGTCAAATGTACTTTTGTATTTGATCTTATAGTCTTGCTCTTTAGCATTTTAAAGAAATTCTTAACAGAAATTTTGCTCAATGCCTCATGCAATTTGACTGCTTACCAACATGAGCTCTAAGTAAATTAATATTAACAATCTCATTTTCTCTCCATTTATTATGATGATGCTTAATGGTCAATATTTGTGTAATAATGTACACATTCTGTTGGATCTGCTTTCTTGGGAATGGGAACTAATACTGATATCTTCCACTCAGTTGGCCAATCAGTTGTCCTTCAAATTTCCTATAGACTTCTGAGTGTCTTCAAGGGTGCACCTGTTATTTTAAGTATGTAAATTGGTATCACAACAATTCCTAGGACTTTGCTTTTTTTGCCAATGTCTTTAGGGCCCTTTGAACTTATTCCTTCATTACCATTGGCTCTTGACCATATGATAATTCCTGAAGTATTTCAGAGGTGGCCAATTCTTTTTGGGAGTGATTCTGTATATTCTATCCATCTTATTTTGCTAGGAAACATCATGACAGATAATGAAAAGACTGAAACTGTCATCAACTTCATCTTACTTGAATCCATAATCAATACCCTTGTTACTGACAGTCAGGAATTCAGGAGACGTATTGCACTGGCAAAGTCTGTAATCATAGACCTTTCTAAATTATTGAGGAAAAGCAATGTTAGTTTGAGGACTAAGGTTCATCTTATTCAGGTCATGGTCTTTTCAGTCATTTTCTATTTATTTGGGATCTACACAATGATAAAGGATGTCAGAAGACTACTTGATGCCCTTAGGCTCTGGTGTTGAAGTATTGAGTAGCTCATGGACTGCCAAAAGAACAAACTGATTTATCTTGGAGAACTTGCAGACAGAGTGTTCCTTGGAAGCAAGAATAACAAAGCTTCATCTACCATTCTTTGAGTATGTTGCTAGGAGAGGTTATTCCTTGGAGAGGGATATAATGCTTACAAACATGGAGGGACAGTAAAAGAGACAAAAACCATCAACCATCTGGTTTGACATATTAATGTTCTCAAGTGTTTCAGATATTGTAAAGTTGGCCCAGGATAAAACAAGGTTCAAAACTGTTGTTCATGGGATCAGTATGAGTTTGACTCAATGGAATCTACCAACAACAATGATTTTGGTTCAATGTTGACAATTTTGGGGTTTTTTGAAACTGATATGTAATATATTGGAGGTTGTCATTTCAGATCATCTTCAGTAACTTCTTCGTCTTGTTCACTTTCTGAAACAAGTTTGTGTCATCTTGGTAATGTAGGTTGCTGATGAGACTTCTTCTAACCCTGACACCATAATATTCTTTAAATAATGAAACTCCTGAAAATATTTGCTTGACTTATTTTTTTCCCCACTAAAAATCTCACTGTCATCAAGTCACCTGCAGTGGGTTTTGAGGGTTATGTTTACAAGGGAGGAGGAAGTACATCTTTCATCCATGGATGGGCTAGTAGATTTAAAGCAGAGAATCGCTACTTTTGAGTTAGTAGTGTAACACTCTACTGACTATGCCAGCAGAGTTGCCTTTATCTTATTGTCATGCACCATTGAGTTGGAATCTATTGATAGTTGACTCTCCAGCATATTTTTGGAGGTTGGAACCACATGGGAGAAAATTGTCCATTGTTCTTCCAAAGAGGGGTTGATGAATTTGAACTGTATGCTGTTGGAATTCTAATGCAGGTAATTCCACTACAATACCAGAGCTCCCTAGATATTTTCTTTTTTCTTTTTTATTTATTTTTTCCCCTAGATATTTTCAAAGTACTCCAAAACTGTGAAGGTAAATGCATGAATAAAATAAAATTTCAAGAAAATTTACATAGAATGTTAGAAAATAACTAAATGTCAAGGGAATGTGCCAGTGAAAACTACTTGGAGACATTTTTCTTGAATTGTTATACAATGATTAAGAATACCTTTAAAACATATATAAAAATAATATTTCAAATGATACATTTCTCCGACATGTTTTTCCCCCCTTATCTAATTTAAATAGCCTTGTTGGTTTAACACGTTATGCTCAGTACCTCAGAGAATAAAAAAATTAAAGCACTTGTCCCAACTTGAGTTTTATCTTTTTTTGCAACTCTATGTGTGTAGAATATATATATAGTTTTCAAGGCTGTAATATTTTGACTCATGATGATTCTATGTGATTTAGAGTAGAACTTCTATTTGTGCCTTTATTTGAAGGCTTGGTTTTTGGATAAAGATCTTCAGGTTTTTCTTGGTAATGTCTCTGGGAAGATTGAGTGTCCAACGTTTTAGTTAAGAGTTAAATATTTTACCATTGTATCACCCAGAGACACCATCAATCATAATTATAAAATTAATAATTACATGAGGTTGTTTGTTTTTAATTTTATTTTATTATTTTGTGTGCTTGTACCGTCAAATTGGATCTGACTGGTACAGGAGGAGATTGTCCCTCCTTTTCCAGCAGAGCATCTGGTGGATTTGAACTGTGTGCCTCTGGGATTGCAGTGCAGCTTCTTGCCACTAGGCCACCAGAGCTCCCTTAGATTTTCAATAATCCTTTAATCTTAACCATTTCTTAAAACACAAGGCAATAGTGTTTTCAATAAGAAATCCATTTCTATGAGAACGTATAAAGGTGTCAAAATCATAAGAATATGTTTTAGATTCTCTTCTAATAGAATTCTAAGATTAATGTAAACAGTAACTTTATGGAAAATTATACTTATATTTAATAATTCATGTGCTCTTCCAATCAACAGAAGAAAATATCAATTTTTACTCTGTATCAAATAAAGTGACACAGGAAAATACATGAGGAGTGTCTGAACCACACGTACAGATTAGATAGATAGATAGGATATAGATAGATATACTCTTATAGTATATGTTGTCTGAATGAAAGCATATAAGAGGATAGCAGAGAAACTGAGTTCTCCACTCAAGGAACCATCTAGGGAGAAAAATCCACTGCTGTAAAATAAATTTTGACTTATAGAAAAACTCCATCAGTTTCCTGGGGCTTTAAATCATTACAGGAAATTACTGCCTAGTCTTTACCCCTCAGACTGGCTAGTGGGTTCTAACCAGAATTTTGGTTAACGGTCCAGAATTTAACCTACTATGTCACCACAGTCCTTAATTTAAGGAGAAAACAAGGTGAATTGCTTGTTATCAATGAAATTCACAAAGTAGGATGATGTAAGACTTTCAAAAAGGGTAAATTATTTACCTTGTCTTTATACAGAATGACCAGAAAAAGAGAAAGGTAAAGTTTTTTAATAGTTTATCTATCTATCTATCTATCTATCTATCTATCTATCTATCTATCTATCTATCATCTATCTATCCATTTATTTAATACGTGATTCTGATTCTGGAAAGTTGGGGGAATTAAAAGGGTGAGAAGAGTTGTGGAATAGAAAAAAAGACCCAGTGTTCTGGCTAAAATGTAACAATAGCTTCTTGAAGTTTAGAAAAGAGAGAAAAATGTGCACTCTTGTGTTTGAATAACCTGTTTCCTGACATTTGTAAGAGGAAAGGTTGTTTCATCTGGCTTACACATTTTTATTATGCATTTTATCTCAGGGAGTATAGCACATCTAATTAATGTACCATGATAAATGGAGTTGCTATATCATTAGAACTCACTTAAAAAGAATGAAAAGGGACCTTCCATGTGCAAATACAGGAAAGTTAATCCCCAGCTATCAAAGGTTCATCTCCTGCAAAGTCATTTCACTTTGCTCATACATTTAATAGGAATCATTTATATAATATTCAGGAGATGGGAGAGAAAGTACAAAAAAGTTTTAATTGAGTGATTCAGTCATCAATTCAGACTTGTCAGATGGCAAGAATAGAAATTGAGATAGAAATCCTGAGAGAGGATTTCCTATGTGAAAAAAAAAAGCCTGGAAAAAAACCCCTAGTGGTTATTTTTAAGTTCTGAAATGAAGAGGAAAATAGCCAATTACTTTAATTTTTAGAAAAGTGAAACATGCAGTGGTATTCTATTATGCTTTGATTTACAGAAGCTAGCTTCTTTCCCCACTAATCTCTGCAAAATTTAAAATATATTTACCCTAAAAAACCTTTTTCTAAAGAATATATTTGATAATCAAAGTAGAATGGAAGCCAATAGAGATACCTATATACAAATTTGATGTTAAAACTATTCTTTATTACTCTTGATATGAGAGATACTTTACAAGAATTCACAACAGGAAAACTTTGATATCCTTTAGTTCACCAAACAGGAATTGATTTAAAAAGCTGATTGAATTCTTCATGAGTAGGAGTGATAGAATGTGTAGGTGTCATACATGTACAAATTTGCAAGTAAGAATTTTATTAACTCAAAACACACTCACTCTACATAATACATATCATTCACTCATTGTCTGTTTGCTAAACTTATGCTCTTTTTCACTGTTTATTGTGTCCAATCACTGTGGCTGACTCTGAAAAGAATGGGAATCCCAAAATATTTGTGCTTATGTGAAAACTATACTTGGACTAAGAGACAGTCATCAGAACAGAGCAAGGAGACACTTCATGGTTCAAATTTGGGAAGGGTATCTGCCAGGGATGCATTCTGTCTCCATACCTTTTCAATCTATATGCAGAACAGATCATCTGGGACACTGTACGAGGAGAAATGTGGCACTAGGGTTAGATGAAGATTCATCAACAAACTGCATTATGCAAATCTTCTTGCTGAAACTGAGGAGCACCTGAAGCGCTTACTACAGAAGGTCAAAGACTTCATCCTTCATTATGGATTGAAGCTCAACATCAAGAAAACAAAGATTCTCACCACTGGGCCAATTGGCAGCATCATTATGGATGGTGAAGAGACTGAGATTGTGTCATTTTAGTTTGCTTGGTTCCACAATCAACACTCTTGGTACCAGCAGCCAGGAAATCAAGACACGAATTTCACTGGGGAAAGTCTGCTGCCAGAGACCTCTCCAGAGTACTGAAGAGCAATGACATCACGTTGGAGACGAAGGTGTCCCTGATCTGGGCTATAGTCTTCATAATTTTGTGCGAAGTGTCAGAGAGCTGGACAGTGACTTAAGATGATAGAAGGAGAATTGATGACTTTGAGTTGTGGTCCTGGAGAAGAGTATTGAATATACCATGGACTGCTAGGAGAACAAACATGTTAGTCTTAGAGAGTATGAAACCTGGTTGCTCCTTGGAGGCAAGGATTCTGAAGCTTCGTCTGTCATACTTTGGAAGTGTTGCAAGGAGGTACCAGTCCTGGGAGAGGTACATCATATTTGAGAGTGTAGAGGGATAGTGCAGAGGAAGACCCTCGATGAGATGGATTGATTTACTGATTTGAGGTAATGGGAGTAGGTGTGTTGGAGACAGTGAGATTGGCACAGGGTAGAGCAGGGTTTAAGGCTGTTGTACAAAGGGTCGCAGTGAGTCTCACAGCGAGTGACTCGACAGCACATAACAACAACTACATTGT
This sequence comes from Elephantulus edwardii, assembly GCF_000299155.1. Lineage (NCBI taxonomy): Eukaryota > Metazoa > Chordata > Mammalia > Macroscelidea > Macroscelididae > Elephantulus > Elephantulus edwardii. The sequence continues at coordinate 14,343,294 of NW_006399786.1, read as the reverse complement.
CCAATCAAATTTTTTTTTTAATTTTCACTTCATTTGAAGATCAAACAAACAAATTGACTTCCTTTGTGGTCTTACATTAAAAAAATTGTTAATTTTCTGTTGCACAAATAATAATAGAACAACAGTGCTTATCACGTGCTGCTTATCTGTACTTCTTAACCCATTCTAACACTAAAATGCTGAATATGAAAACTTGAAGAGAATGTGAAAGCAGAGAATATATTAGAATATTAAATAAATTTGGATTCTTTAGGATTGTATATCATGAGTTTAAATTATTGGTAAATGGCAGGACATTATTATTTTATTTATAAAAGATATCAAATTAAGAAGACATAATTACAAGGTTTTATTTAAAATTTTTTCATTCCTTATTTTTCCCTTAACCAGACAATAAAGAAAGGACATATAATTACAAGACAATGAAAATATTTATAATCTAGTTTCAAATATAAAATTTACATAACTGTAAATGTTAAAAATAAATGTACTTTGGAGGGGGAAGAGAGCTGGTGGGGAGGGGTGGGAAGGGAGAAATTTGCGTCAATGAATGAATGGAAATCCAAAACCTCTGTAAATAAAAAATTATAAAAAAATATACATGTACTTTTAAATGAGTTTTCTATTGCCACTTAACAAATCCCTTTTATTACCATTTCCCTTTCATACACATACATTAAGTGACAGTTCTAATTCCTGTATTTCTTCTGACACAGACTTCAAACACATAAATTGATAAAGTTCAATTTCTAGTGGTAGTGTCCCTAGTCACACACTTTTCCCATTATAGGTGATAATACAAGATCTTGTTCCATATGTTTTTCATTTCAATCAGATTTTGTCATCTACTAATCTCACAACGAAACAGTGCCTTTGTAAAATTTGTTGCCCAACTTACTAAAAATAGTATTTATTTTAATTATTACTTCACCGACTAAGAGTTTGGAGTGATTTTTTTGTTTATTTGTCTGTCTGTTTTCTCAAATTATACCTAAGATCTAGGTATTCTAGCAGGCATTGGGGAGATGAATGAGACAAGATATTTTTTGATAAATCTTGATGAGAAACCTCTTGTTATATCCTGGCATTTCCTTACTTCTAGTATTAGAAGCCATAACAAACTGTGGCTTCTACAAACTGTGGCTTCTAATATTAGAAGTAAGGAAATGCCAGGATATAACAAGAGGTTTCTCATCAAGATTTATCAAAAAATATCTTGTCTCATTCATCTCCCCAATGCCTGCTAGA
>NW_006399786.1:14336686-14340936 GCF_000299155.1 Elephantulus edwardii | reverse complement strand
GCGCAGGATAGAGCAGGGTTTAGGGCTGTTGTGCATAGGGTCGCTATGAGTCGGTAACAACTCGACGGCACATAACAACAACAACAACAACAATATTAGAAGCTGTATGTTTTAAAATATGATATCAAACACAGAAAAAATAGTGTCTTAAACCCATTGCAGTAGCATTGATCCAAACTCATTAGAACATTATAGCACGTAAGAGAACTGTCACAGAGGTTTTTAAAGACTAGACTGGCACATCTTTCTCAAAGAGAGCAGCTGACTTTGAATCTTCAGATAGCAGCTTAGAAGATAATCAAATTATATATATATATATATATATATTTGTATTTACTGTACTAGACTATAGATTTCTTGAGAAAAGGCTGCTACTCTGTTTTTCTGGCATAGTTACTAGCATACAATAGTCTTCTGTTAACCATAGTCATTGCCTAGCTCTTTGATATAACATGTTTTAGAAAGCTTATTATTACACTATGCACATCATAGTATATTGGTTTTTCTTTTTTAAATGGAATTCTATGTGTAGGAAGTAATTGTGAAGAGTGTGACCCAGATAAAACACACCTGGAGATATAGTTGCTCTCCAGAACTCTGGAGAGGTCAAGGTAACAGAAAAATAATTGACACCTTTGAGTTTTGGTGCTGGAGAAAAATATGAACATAACATGAACTCCCAAGAAACAAAACAAGTGTGTCCTGGAGAAGTTGAAACCAAGTTTTTCTTTGGAGACAATGATCTTGAAGTTTTATCTCATGTACTTTGGGCATGTTGGTAAGAGGAACCAGTTCTTGAAGAAGGACATCATGCTTAGAAGGGTAGAGGGATAGTTCAGAAGACCTAGGATGAGACGGATTAACACAGTAACTGGGGTAATGAGGTAAGTATGTCAGAGACAGTGAGATTGGCTGGATAGGGCAGAGTTCAGAGGGTCACTATGAATTGTAGTTAACAGCATATAACAATAACAACATTCTTTACTAGAAGGAAATGTTTATGTGAGATGGAAGTCAAGATCTAATCTACATCGATATTTTAAAATTAAGTAAAGCTAAGATGGGAGTCAATGCTATCACTAATCTAAGAGAAAAAGTAAGATCAATAGCAAAATTTAACTAAAAGAATATGAATATAGTTGGGAGTAAACAAAGAAATTAATCTAAATCCTTGTAAACTGTTATGTGTTCTGAGATTCATTCTGAAAATTGAATATTGATTACTCTAAAGTCATGTGTCTCTGAGGTTAAACACTTAATAACATGTTTCAGAAAGCTGATTATGCCATGCACATCATAGTATATTGATTGAGTTTTATTTTTTAAATGAAATTCCATGTTATAATTTTAATAATTATCCTAATCACCAAAGTTAATTGGCATCAATGTATTTTTTAAATTTTAAACATTTTCTTCAAACTTATCAGTTATGAATGTACTCAGTAAAATATTTAAGTTAAATATTTAAACCAAAATGGATTTCCTACACTAGTTATTCCAAATCTCCATAAATTCTATATATAACTACAATTTTTACTATAATCCTAAATAATTATGTGAATATTATACATTTAATTATTTTCAAGTATTATTTAAGCTAAATTACATAAAATGTTTTGTTTGCAGAGACCAGGTTTAAAAGTTACATGTAGAAATATTACAACTATGAGATATCATCTCACCTCAGTAAGAATAGCAAAATTCAACAGAGCAGCAAACAACAAATACTGGCTAGGTGGCAGAGAAACTACCCTTATTCACTGTTGATGGGAGTGTAAAATGTTGCACCCACTATAGAAGACAATATGACACTTTTTCAAAAAGTTGGAAATAGAAATACTATTTGACCCAGAAATTCCACTACTGGGAATATACCCTAAAGAAACCATAACTGCCACTCAAGCAGATATATGTACACCCATGTTTATTGTGGCTTTGCTCATAATAACAAAGAGTTGGAAACAACCTAAGTGCCCATCAACAAACGAATGGATAGAGAATGTCTGGCATATTCATACAATGGAATACTACGCTGCATTGAAAAAAACAAGGAACTCATGAAATATTATACAAAACGGGTGACCCTGGAGGACATTATGCTGAATGAGTCACAAAAGGTCAAATACTGCATAGTGCCACTGTTGTAAAGCAGGACTGACATCGGGACTGGGGGATAACTTGGGATAAATAATGTATACTGCATTGACACAGATGAGGGAGAGAACTGTTTAGGAGGAATTCATAATTAGGTATTATGGTCATGACAAGAGTCCAGAATGAAAGCTGCATAGTGGAGTGGACTCCAGGTGGGGGAAATTGTATAACAATGATTTTTTTTTTTTTTTTTTACTTTTCAAAGAGAAAAGTGAAGTGGGAGGAAAGTGTGCAACTATGAATGAACGGGATTCCAACGTGTCTGTAAACTTTCATTAAAATAAATGTTTTAAAAAAAGAAAAAGAAATTAAAAAAAAGAAACTTTGCCATTATCTGAATTCACCAATTGTAGTTTTAGCCTAAAAGTTGGCTTATTAACAATTACCTTAAGATCTCTCTGGTCTCTAGCTATTGTAACTGCAGACATATGAGCTTGCAAACTATCAGTGGCTGTGGTACTGGGATAAGAGAGCGAATAATTACTGAGTAGTATGTCTTATGACAACTAGACTTATGGTGGGTAAGGCCTGCGGGAGGCTTGAGCAAGACACTGGTGAGAGTGAGACCCTGGTGGTGAAACCCTAGTGAAGGCGAGACTGTGGTATTGTTGTAGAGAAACTTCTTGCATTTGTGCTGGCCACAGTAAAGGGGTTTATAAAAAGGTTTATGGTTCTTGCCAGATTCTTAAAGGAGAAGCTGACTTATCACTGCTCTGAAATAAACCTTGCTGGATAATTGAAAAAAATCAGAGGCTTCTTGAATTTAAGTTGCTGGACTGAACTGAGTCTTTAAATAAACTTGGACTTATACTGTGAGTTATTCTTTGCCTTGTCCAGTCTCGAATCTACTTCCTGAATAAACCTCATTCTTGGTACCACAAGGATGTGAGTCAACAGTGAACAAATGAACCTGTTGCTGCTGCTGTGGCTGTAGAGGAACTGTGAGGCTGGATTATGGGCTCTTCATATGCTTTCTGTTCTGGGGCAGTGAGAGGCTGTCCTAGTCTCACTCCCTCTGGCCCTTTCAGAGAGAAATTCACAGCCTTGTGCTTTTATGTTCCATTTTCTCATACTTAGACATCAATTAAACTATAAAACTTTTCCTTTTTCAAGATTTTCTTTATCCCATGAACTACCAACAGAACAAACAAATATGTCATGGAGAGAGTGCCTTTTGGCAACAAGAATGATGAAGCTTTGCCTCATATACTTGGAGGATGTTGCTAGGAAGGGGTATTCTTTGGAGAGGGATATGATTTTGGAAAGGGTGGAGTGTTGGCGAGGGAGAAGACGACTTTCAATCAGATGGATTGACATGGTGGCTGCCCCAGTGGGCTCTTGTGTGTCAGGATAGAACAGGGTTCAGATCTTTTTTTTCATAGGGTTGCTATGAGCTGTACGTGATTCAACAGCACCTAACAACAACAAAATCTAAAAAACAGAAAATTTCTTTAACACGTTAAAATTGTAAGATATCATAGTAAATTTTTTAAAGTAGCAAAATAAATTTTTTAGAAATTTAGATAAAAAAGTAGACAAAGCATACATGAGCATCTTTTGTCATTCTTCCTTTACCTGCATAGGTCAGGTAAGACAGTGATAATTAAACATAATGTCCTATATTTCTCTAACATCCTTACCATTTTTCTAATATGATCATTGTGGTTGCTACAAAGGTGTCATGGTAGAAGATGTAATAAATTCTAAATCCAGATTATCTATCATATGAATGAAAGTTGTGAAAACTTTAATTAGTCCTTATTGTCACAATGTTCTTCAATGATGGGCATAGAGTAAAGTTAAATTAATTAAGATGCAAGCAAACAATAGAAATATATTCTTAACTATTATTGATAAGCAGAATATTGCCTACTGAGAAGAATATTTATGTAAATCTTCTACTTGGAGGTTGGGATGAACTGAAAACTTCAGTAACACTTGACTTAGCTTCTGTCATTCATATTCTACATCATAAAAAAAGAAACTATGAGTTCACATACACACACACACACACACACGGACACACAAAAGTATTCCATCATTACATAAAAATGGGAACTTCCATAATGCTACACATTTCTGAAACTAGGTTATGT
>NW_006399786.1:14331442-14336586 GCF_000299155.1 Elephantulus edwardii | reverse complement strand
ATTTCTCATATGACATTTTTGAAGACTTTATTATATTAGTTTATTTTAAAAATTCAAATACACTGTTTGCCACAACAGATTCTTCCAATTTCCCTCACACCCTTTCATCAAATTGTACAACTTGTTGACTAATCCACCCTACCCTGTACATCCTCATCCCTCTGCTTCCAACCTCTCTCGCTCCTCTTGAATCTTTATACTCATTCTACAAGAATGGTTTTATACAATATTTGTCCTGTGGGATGGAGTTAGCTCGCTCAGCATATGACATTTTTTAATGTAAATACCTTCATTTTCAGAAAGTGATTTGTTGATGATATTTAAAATTTGTGTTTATATATGTCATTATAAGATCCTTGGAATTACAGTGGACTGAGAAACATCAATGTCAGTCTAGAGACTAAACTGTGCCTAATCCAGGCCATGGTATTTGCAATCAATTGTTAGCATCAGAAAGCTGGACAATGACTACGATGAGAGGAAGAATTAATGCCTTTGAGTAGTGGTACTGGAGAAGACTCAAACATACCATAAACCACAAAGAGAAAAAAATAAATAGGTCTGTCATGGAGAGGGTGAAACCAAGTATCTCTTTGGAGGCAGGGATTTTGAAGCTCCCTCTCACATAACTTGGGCACATGGCCAGGAGGGACCAGTCCTCAAAGAGGGAAATCATGCTTGGAAGGGTAGAGGGACAGTACAGGAGAAGAAGACCCCAGATGAGATGGATTAATACAGTGACTGGGCTGATGTGGGTAGGTGTGTTGGAGTCATTGAGATTCTCCCAGGATAGAGGAGGTTTCAGAGTGAATCAGAGGTGACTTGATGGCACATAATAACTAATTTGAAAGGACCAATTCTAGATTCCTGCACACTACATTATAGTAGTTTGCTTTGTTCTCCCAAGCTGCTTTGAAATCTTCCTTTCAGTTCTTTCTTTCCTCATCTGTTCCCTTTGGTTTTGCTTCACAATGCTCCAGTACAATTTCCATGGTCTCTTCTGACATCTATTTTGCTCTTTCCCCCCCTCCCCATCTTTTTAGTGACCTTTTGTTCTCTTCATATGTGATGTCTGTAATCTCCTTCCACAACTCATCTTATCTTCAACCACCAGTGTAAAATGCTTCAAACTTATTCTTAATATGAGTTTTAAGGAATTGTGCTGTCAAGTCAAAGGCGTGCAGTTAAAATTTGCCAGATGTTGTGCAGAAAAAGATGTACGATCAACTCGATTGATTTACTGCCTCAGAAAAGCTGCTGGAAGATTAGCTATGAGTTGTTCCCAACTCCTTGGTTAAAAAAAAAATGATAAGTTATGGTTAAAGGATACAGCTCTGATGTCAATTTTTCTTGACTTTAAATGATGTTCTATTCTATTGTTCTTTTTATGTAACTCTTTATTGATCTAGATATAGATTTTGTATGAGCTCAATGAAGCGTTTTGGGATCCCCATTATTCCTAATATTGCCATAATTTTCTATTATTGACAGTCTAATAAACCCAGGTGGAACTTCTGGAAGTTCTCTATGTACTGTCCTAGCCATTTTTAGACAATCTTCAGCATGTGATATTAATTCTATTGTTCAATAATCTCTTATTATTTTAATCATCATAGCTGAACTTCGTGAAGCAGAAAGTGGCATCAAGACTGGCAGAAGGCTAATTAATAATCTGCATTGTGTAGATAGTACAAAATGGCTTGCTGAAAGTGAGGAGGACTTGAAACACTTGTTGCAGAAGATTAAAATCTACAGCCTTCAATATCAATTAAATCTCAACATCAAGAAGGCAAAAGGTCCTTATCACAGGTCCAATGGGCAACATCATAAGAGAAGTAGAGAAGTAGAAAAGTTTGAAATTTCAATGATTTTATCTTGTTTGATTTCACAATCAACACCATTGTTATAAGTTGTCAAAATATGTTGAATTGGGAAAGTTTGCTGTCACAGACCTCTGCAAGATATGAAAAATAACTGATATCACTTTAAATATTAAAATGAGCTTGCTTTAGGTCATGGTCTTTTCAATCACTTGTTATGAATTGGAGAGAGAATACTGAAAAAGAATGACAAAAAATAATGAAGTGTGGTTTTAGAGAAGAGTATTGACTATTCCATGGATTGCCAGAAGTACAAACAAATATGTGTTTGAGAAAGTACACCCACAGTGCTCCTTTGAGGCAACATGGCAAGGTTTCTTCTCATATATTTTGGGCACATTTTTAAGAAGGATCAAAGGACATCAAATGTAGAAAGGTAGAGGGTCAGCAAAAGAGAGGTAAAATCTCAATGAAAGAGAATAACAGTGAATGCTGTAATAGGCTCAAATACGTCAGAGATGATAAAGATGGCATCAGATCATACAGGGTTTAGAACTGTTGTCTGTAGGGTCACTGTGAGACATACTCAACAGGTTAGAACCCACAATCAACACCAGCATAATGAATATCTCATTAACTGGCAAGTGAATAAATAAATATCTCTTGAAGGAAATGCAACAAGGACGTTCCTTATCGTCGTCGTTTTTATGTGCCATAGAGTCACTTGTAACCCATAACAACCCTATGTACAACAGCTCTGAACCCTGCTTTGTCTTGAGCCAATCTCATTGTTTCTGACACAGCTACCCCGATTACCCTACTCACTGAATGAATACATCCCATCCAAGGTCTTCCTCTCTTGTGCTGTTCTTCTACCGTTTCAAATATGATGTAACTCTCCAAGGACTGATCTTCCCTTGCAACATGCCCAAAGTATGTCAGATGGAACTTCAGAATCCTTGCCTTCGAGGAGCAGCCTGATTTTACCCTGTCCAAGATGAACCTGTTTGTTCTCTTAGCAGTCCAGGGTATAGTCAATATGCTTCTCCAGCACCACAGTTCAAAGTCATCAATTCTCCTTCTGTCATCCTTAGTCATTGTCCAGCTTTCTGATGAGTAACAAGTAATTGCAATGACCATGACATAGATCAGATGCCCCTTAGTCTCCATACTGATATCATTGATCTTGAGTACTCTGGAAAGGTCAGAGTACTGACAGCATATTTTCCCAATACAATTCATCTTTTGATTTCCTGGCTAATGGTACTAAGAGTGTTGATTGTGGAACGAAGCAAACTGAAGCTTTGCACATATTTTGGGAGAGACACATCATGATAGTAAAAGTAGAAAGTCAATGAAAGAGTGTATGTCCTGTAATAAGATGGATTGAAATGGTGACTATTAGAATGGGCTTGAGCATGACATACCTCACAAGGATGGCACAGGATGGGGCAAAGTTCAAACACCTTTTACATAAGGTTGTGATTAGCCAACATGATAGCACCTAACAATAATATTGTATTGCAGCTATGGTCAAAACAAGAAACTATAAATGCATTTGATTAAGTAAAGGAAACATAAACCTTCTGAAAAATTAGTAAAAAATGTGGAGACTGAAATGGAAATGGTAGAAATGAAAAATAATATGATCACAATAAAAATTTCAGGGATGAGCTACATGGTAGAGTGGCAGTGATGGGAAATGTGCATGAATGGGATAATAGATATACCAAAGCATATTTATAGAATATAAACAGCGTGGTAAGAAAGAACATCTATTTGTGAAATTTGCCAAATGTTTAATGTAAAATAATTTATGTTTTCCATAGAAATTATTAAAAAGTTAGATTTTACAGGAAAATCTACATCTTTGAAGACCTTAATACTTAGTTCAGTTGATTTTCCTAAGCGATAATAGAGTTAATTTTTTAATCATTATAATCAATTATATTACACTAAGAACTTAACAGTTTTTTATCTAATTCTTAGTGACAATTTAGCATTTGCTTGTCATTTCTAAAGATGTTTGATCTTAAGTGAATGCTCTGGGAAGTCAAGCATAAAGTGGAAATTATTAGAATGGAAATCAATCTGGAGATTTTATTTATAGCATAGATCTGCCTCAGTAAGTTACCACAATTCTTTGAATTTCCAATCTAAGATGTAAATTAGTTAAATTGTAACATAAGGTACATAGAATTTACTAAACTATATGTTTTCTAAAATATTTTACACAGATATTTTACTTCAGTTTTTTTTTTATTTGTGAAAGGAAATATGTATCATAAATGTCATTATTACTATACTTACTATCCATTGTCAGTAAGTTCATTGACCAATCAGTTTTATTATTGCTCCAAGGAGAGAAGAAAAATCCAAACTAAACAAGCTAACAAACAAACAAAAATAAAAGAAAGAAATATATAAAGAAACACCAGACCAGTCATAACTTTAAGTGTAATGGAATCTTTTTCATCAAATGGATTTATTCTTTTTGTACTAAGATATCTCTTCCAGTCAGTTGGCTAAGTGGTTGTTCTCCAGATTTCTTGGCACTACTTGGTGAGCACATCCAGGGAAGCATCTATTAGCTGAAATACATCAATTGGTATGCCGTCTATTGCTGTGGCCTTATTTTTTGCTATTTTCTTCAAAGCAGCTTGAACATCTTCCTTCATCATCATAGGCTCTTGCTTCAAATGTTATTTCGTTAAATACTTCTGTATCTGCCAATTCCTTTGGATACTATGACTCAATATATTCTTTCCATCTTCTTTTAATATTTCCTGGATCATTTAATATTCTACCTAAAGCATCCTTGATTATAGCAACTGTAGGTTTGAATTTGTTCTTCAGTTCCTTGGGCTTAAGAAATACTGAGCAGGTTGGGCCCTTTTGATTTTCCAACTCTAGCTCCTTGCACATTTCATTGTAATATTTTGCTTTCTCATCAGTATGGACTGAGGCTCAATGTCAAGAAGACAAAAATTCTCACCACCGGACCAATCGGTAGCATCAGGATGGATGGCGAAGAGATTGAGAGTGTTCACAGCTTCAGTTTGCTCGGATCCATGGTCAACACTCTTGGCACCAGTAGCTAGGAAATAAAAAAACGTATTGAGATGGGAAAGTCTGCGGTTAGGGACCTCTCTAAAGTACTCAAGAGCTGTGGTGTCTCTCTGGAGAATAAGGTCCGCCTGATACAGACCATGGTTTTTGCAATCACTTGTTATGCATCAGAGAGTTGGACAATGACTAGGGAGGATAGAAGGAGAATTGACACCTTTGAGCTGTGGTGCTGGAGGAGAGTACTGAATGGACCAA
>NW_006399786.1:14325673-14331001 GCF_000299155.1 Elephantulus edwardii | reverse complement strand
TGTGCTTTGGCTTCTTTATGCTCCAGTGCAATCTTCAGAGTTTCTTCTGACATCCATTTTGGTCTTTTCTTCCTCTTCTGTCTTTTTTTTTTCTTCTGTTTACACTCTTCCTGGATGATACATTTGACATTCTCCCACAGCTCATCTGGTCTTCGCTCATAAGTGTTCAAGGCCTCAAATCTGTTCCTGAGGTGATTCTGAAATTCAGGTGGGATGAAATCAAAGTCATATTTCGGCTTCTGTGGATTCGGCTTAATTTTCCTCAGCTTCAGCTTGAACTTGCATATGAGTAGTTGGTGGTCTGTTCCACAATCAGTTACTGGCCTAGTTTTCACAGGTGATATTCAGGTTCTCCAGCAGTTTTTTCCTCAGATGTAATTGATCTGATTCCTATGGATACCATCAGGTGAAATCCATGTGTATAATATACGTTTATGTTTCTTATAAAATGTATTTGTAATGAATAAGTCATTGATTGTATAAAATTCAATCATTCTATCTCCAGCTTCATTTCTGTCACCAAGTCCATGTCTTCCAACTACTGATTCTTCTTCTCTGTACCCAACTTTTGCATTCCAGTCACCCATTGTTATCAATGCATCTTGATTGCATGTTTGATCTATCTCCGACTGTAAAGGTTGGTAGATATTACCTATTTCTTCGTCTTTGACTCTGGTTGTTGGCGCATGACCCAACAAAGTGTGGGAACTACAGAACAATATTGTTGATTTCAAATACAAGCAAGATTCTACTGATGCTTATCCAAAAACGACGGGAACAGCACATCAGCAGAGAACTGCCAGAAGTCCAGGTTGGGTTTAGAAGGGGTTGTGGTACTAGGGATATTTTAGCTGATGTTACATGGATCTTAGCTGAAAACAGGGAATACCAGAAGAATGTATATTTGTGTTTCATTGGTTATGCAAAGGCTTTTGATTGCATGGATCATAACAAACTGTGGCTGACTCAGAGAAGAATGAGAATCCCAGAACATTTAATCGTGCTAATGTGACCCTAATACTTGGACCAAGAGGCAGTTATCAGAACAGAGCAGGGTAACACTGCATGGTTCAAAATTGGGAAGGGTGTACGCCTTGGATGTGTCCTATCTCCATAACTTTGTAACTTGTATGCAGAGCAGATTATCCTAGAGGCTGTGCTCTTTGAGGAGGAGTGTGGCGTCAGGATTGGTGGAAGATCTATTAACAATCTGTGTTATGCAGATGACAGAACCCTGCTTGCTGAAACTGAGGAAGACCTCATGCACTTGCTGCAGAGGGTGAAGGACTGCAGCCTTCAGTATGGACTGAGGCTCAATGTTAAGTAGATAAATATTCTCATCATTGGACCAACTGGCAGCATCAGGATGGTTGGTGAAGAGATTGAGATTGTTTATAGCTTCAGTTTGCTCGGCTCCATGGTCAACACTCTTGGCACCAGCAGCCCGGATATCAAAAAACGTATTGCGATAGGAAGTTTGCTGTTAGAGACCTCTCTAAAGGACTCAAGAGCAACAGTGTCTCTCTGGAGGCTAAGGTGCGCCTGATAAAGGCCATGGTCTTTACAATCACTTGTTATGCATCAGAGAGTTGGGCAATGACGAGGGAGGATAGAAGAATTGACGCTTTTGAGCTATTGAATGTACCATGGACTGCCAAGAACAGATTCATCCGAGAGAGGGTTAAACCGGGCTGCTCCTTGAAGGCAAGGACTCTGGGGCCTCGTCTGATAACTTTGGACATGTTGTAAGGAGGGGTACGTGCTTGGAGAGGGACATCATGCTTGGGAGTGTTGAGGGATGGGGCAGGAGGGGAAGACCCTCTATGAGGTGGATTGATTCAGTGACTGGTGTAATTGGGATGGGTGTGACAGAGGCAGTGTGATTGGCACAGGATAGAGCAGGGTTTAGGGCTGTTGTACATAGGGTCGCTATGAGTCGCAAGCGACTGGACGACACATAACAACAACAACAACAAAGATATCTAATGAGGTAATGTCTGTATTTTAAGCACAAAGTGAAACTCTGTTAGTATTAAGAGAAACAAAACAACCTTATTATTAATAATTCTTAATTATTATTAATTAAATGCTTTGATTTTTTTCAAATTTTGAGGAAACAGCATCATACAATAATAACATATTTAAAGATCATACTCTATCTTGCTAGACTGTATCCTACTACACAAATTCGGAATTCTAGTTGGTGTCATAAAAGAATTATTCAATTTGTTACAAGGCCAGATGCTTACTTCTATAATTCATTGATTCCAAATTCCTCGGTGGTCAACACAATCCATCAGGAACAGTTTATACACGTGTATTTAAACACGTGTATTTGATCAAGTAAAGATGGATCTCCTTTACTTCTACCAACTAGAATAATTTAATTGCTCTCCTCTGCAAGTCATTTATTAGAAGGGTTTTGAAGGTATTATAAATGAACTCTCTTAGAAAAAAAATTATTCTTGATCAATTTTTAACATGATCTATTTTAACTAGTTGTGATAAAGCTAAACTGTATGTGGAGACATAACTAAAGAATATTACAGTATGGCATTGTTATGTGCTGTTGAGTTGTAATAGACTTATAGGTGACCCTCCAACAGATTTTCGGACACTGTAAATCACACAGGAGGAGGTTGCCCATCTTTCTCATGCAGAGCAGATAGTGAATTTAACCTACAGGGAGCTATGTTGGCCTAGTGAATAGAGACTTGTGCTACCAACCCGAATGTATGTGGCAGTGAGTTTGGCAATGAGTTTTAAGACTTTTTATACATGTATGTAAGAAGGGAAGCAAAAATATAATGAAACAATGAATAAAATTTTACATAGTTCACCTAATCTTAAAACTAATTTTTTTTTCTGGAGGTAAATTATATTCATTTTGCATGAACTTGCCAATGATAAGACTAGTTAACAGTTTTAGTTTACTTGGTTCCACAGTCAACACTCTTGGCAACAGTGGCCAGGAAATCAGGAGACAAATTGCGTTGGGAAAGTCCACGGTGAGGGACCTCTCAAGAGTACTGAAGTGCAATGACATCAGGTTGGAGATTAAGTTGTGCCTGATCCAGGCTATAGTCTTTGCATTTACATGCTATGCATCAGAGAGTTGGACAGTGAATAGGGTTGATAGAAAGAGAATTGATGCCTTTGAGCTGTGGTGCTGGAGAAGAGTGTTGAATATCCCATGGACTGCTAGGAGAACAAACAGGTTTGTCCTGGAGAGGGTGAAGCCGGAATGCTTCTTGGAGTCAAGGATTCTGAAGCTTCGTCTGACATACTTTGGACATGTTGCAAGGAGGGACTGGTCCTTGGAGAGGGTCATCATGTTTGGCAGAGTGGAGGGGCGGTGAAGCAGACGAAGACCCTCGAAGATATGGATCAATTCTATGAGTGGAGTTGTGGGAATTAGTGTGTTTGAGATGGCAAGGTTGACACAGGATAGAATGGTGTTTAGGGCTCTTGTACATAGGGTCGCAAGCGACTTGATGACCCATAACAACAACAATAACATATTGCTGCTTAGAGTATTAATTGATAAGCCACTACAGAAAGCTAATAGCCAAAAATAAAATTGACCAAACATGTACACACGATGCAGCAATAATAGTTGGTGACTGTAATACAAAAGTTGGAAAAAGAGTTGGAAATAAAGTTGAAAGAATGGTATTTGGATATTATGGACTTTGGGGCAAAATTAAGGCTTTAGATATAATGACAGAATTTTGTACATACAATTATTTTCATAGCAAATACTTTTTAAAATAAACACATATAATAGCTATACACATGGACTTTACCTGATGGACTGCTCAAAAATCTTAATGACTACATCATTGAAGAAATTCAATATCAGCAGTCAAAACCAGGTCAGATGAACAGACTCATACAGACTCATGTAGAAATTAAAATTGAAATTAAAGAAAGTGAAAAGTAGTCCTCAAGAATCACAGTATATCCTTGGATCTATCTCATGTGAATTGATGGTTTGAGCCTTTGAAAAGAAATAAAGATCAGATGACTTATGGGAGGATACCAAAGATACCATCCACGAAGACAACTAAAGGTCACTATAAAAAGGAGAAAGACCAAAATGGATATCAGAAGAGACTCTGAAAATGGCACTGGATCATCCATAAGCCAAAAGAAAGAGGAGGGAATTTTAAGTAAAAGCTAAACAGAAGATTTCAAAAGGTGAAAAAAGAAAAAAATCTTTTTTCTCAAGAAGAAAAATCAACGTAATATAAAGAGCAAAAATCTGGAGTTAGAGAATAGAAAAGGACCCACTCATCAATTCTCAAGTTGAAAGAACTGAAAACAAATTTATTGAGTTGTGACACTTTGAGACATTATGGGGAAAATCTTACATTTCCAGGAAGGATCATCAATAAAAGATGGAGAGAATACACTGGAATATCACTGTTAAAATAAAAAAGAAAAATAGTTCAGAAAACACCACCATATGATCAACCACCAATGATCGATAAAGGAAATGAGTTCAAGCTGTGTTGAAAGCTTTAACAAAAATAAGACCCCAGGAATTAACAGGCTATCCATTGTCATGTTCCAGATAACACATTCAGCCCCGGACACGCTCACCACTCTGCCAAAAAATCTGGAAGTAGTAAAAGTAAAAAAAGTAGTGCCTTTTTTGTTCTCATTCTCAAGGGAGATAACTAAATAGAATCTGGAAATTATCAAACAATATCATTAATATCACATGCAAGAAAAATAGTGCGGAAGATTATCTAAAAAGTGGCTAGAACATTGCTTCTCAGCCTTTTGCCTATGATCAAGTATAAATTGGCTAAAACAGTACACTTGCTGAGAAATACAAGGGATTCAGACAGAGTTAGGAAAAGACCCTAACACCAAGGATATCAAACATACTTCAAATTGACCTTGACCAAAACCAGAGAATTTAAGATTTATGGTCTGTTTGTGTTTTATTGACTATGCAAAGGGATTTGACCGTGTGGACCATAACAAAGTCCAGGTAACACTAGGAAGAATGAGAATCAGAAAATAATTATACTCATGCAAACACCTTTAACTATACCAAGATACTGTGTCGAAATAAGGTATGGTATTAAATTGGGAAAAATATATATCGTGTCTGAAGCCTTTCTCCATGCCTATTCAATCTGTTGCGTTATGCGGATGACACAACCCTGCTTGCTGAAACTGAAGAGGACCTGAAGCGCCTGCTGCAGAATGTCAAGGACAGTAGCCTCCAATATGGATTGAGGCTCAATGTCAAGAAGACAAAGATTCTCACCACTGGACCAATTGGCAGCATCAGGATGGATGGTGAAGAGATTG
>NW_006399786.1:14324154-14325473 GCF_000299155.1 Elephantulus edwardii | reverse complement strand
AAGGAGGATAGAAGGAGAATTGATGCCTTTGAGCTGTGTTGCTGGAGGAGAGTATTGAGAATACCATTTACTGCATAGGAAAACAAACAGATTTGTCCTGGAAAGGGTTAAACTGGGTGGCTCCTTGGAGGCAAGGATTCTGAAGCTCCGTCTAACATACTTTGGACATGTTGTGAGGAGAGACCGGTCCTTAGAGAGGGACACCATGCTGGGTAGGGTAGAGGGACGTCGCAGGAGAGGAAGGCCCTCTATGAGGTGGATTGATTCAGTGACTGGGATAATTGGGATGGGAGTGTCAGAGACAGAGTGATTGGCACAGGACAGTTGTACATAGGGTCACTATGAGTCGCAAGCGACTCGATGGCACAAAACAACAATAACAACAACAACAACAACATTCAATCTGTATACTGAGAAGCTGGATTCTACGTAAAATCTGACATCAGAATTAAAACTCTTCAACAACCTACGTTATGCAGATGAAAAAACCTTGCTTGCTGAAGGCAAGAAAGCCTTTAGGCAATTGCTGTAGAGGATCAGAAAGGTGGCTTTCAACCTGGATTACATCTCAGCATCAAGAACACAAAGTGCACATCACTGGGCTAACAGGATTCATCATTATAGATGAGAAAATATTAAAATTGTGCATAATTTTTTCTTGCTAAGATCTGCATTTAACACCCATGGTATCAGGATATCGGAAGGTGGATTAACATTGTAAAAGTCAACTGTCAGGGACCTCCTCCAAGTACTAAAGTGCAATGATGACAGTTTAAGGATTAAGGTGCAACTGGTTCAAATCCAAATCTTTCCATTCACACACTATGCACCTGAGAACTATATAATGCATAAGGATAATGGGGAAAGACTGGATTCTTTTGAGTTATGATAGAGGAAATGTGCTGAGTATCCCATGGACTACCAAAAGAACAAAGATAAATGTCTTGGAAAAAGAGCAATTGAAGTGTATCATGAAGGCCATGTGGTAAATCTTCCTATTAAAATCTTTGGTATGCTTTTAGAAGAGACTATTTCTTTGAGAGAGACACCATGCTTGGAAAAGTAGAGTCAGCGAAAGAAAAGAACTTCAATGACAAGGGCTGATACTGTGTCAGTGGCAATGGCTTCAAGTGTGTTTGGGATGATAAGGATGATGCAGGACAAGGCAGAGTCCATATCTGCTGTTTAAATGGTCACTATGGGTAATAGTCAACTGGAGGTTGTTGTTGTTGTTGTTATGTGCCGTCGAGTCGCTTGCAACTCATAGCGACCCTATGTACAACAGCCCTAAACTCCGCTCTGTCCTGTGCCAATCACAC
>NW_006399786.1:14319428-14320344 GCF_000299155.1 Elephantulus edwardii | reverse complement strand
CTAAATGTGTTCTGTTGTACATAGGGTTTTCAGAGGCCTGCTATTTCAGAAGTGGATGGCCAATCCTTCTTCCTAGTCTGTCTTAATATGAATGTCAACTCTCTAATCAACTGGATAGTACTTAATAATGTCAATGATAACAACTTAACTGTTGGTAGCTTGCCTCCACATAGTATTTCCAGAGAAGAAAGACTGCTGTTCAATTCTTGTAAAGATTTCCACCAGGGGAAAGAACTTATACACTATTTGTTCTTTTTCTCTTGTAGTTTCTATGAGCTAGAAATGATCCCATCACGTCCCACAACGAAATTAAATGTGTTTAATACAAATATAAATTCAAATACATGTGTAAATATATTTTTCACATACAGATATTTACTCCATATTTTGCTGTTATTGTTGTTGTTGTTAGGTATGGTCAAGTCAAGTAAGAGTGACGGCAATATCATGAATTACAGATCTGACCCTGTTCTATCCTGCACCATCCTTACACTTCTTGACACACTTGAGCTTATTGAAGCAGTAACTGGATCGATCCATCTCATTGAGGGTCTTCCTCTGTTTTGCCCTTACCAGAACAGCATTGAATATTCCATGGACATGGACTTGGCTATTATTGCCAATTTGTTAAAATGAATCAAATATACTTATTTACTTACTTAAATAAATCTTTACAAATACCTATATAGATGAAGTTTGGAAAACTAGAGACTGCCTTGTTTTAGAAATAAATTTTAAATTAGCATGATTACTTTTGTTCATGTATATATATTGACTATAATCACTTCCAGGGGCAATAACATTATTAAGTATTGATAACAGAGACTATTTGTTTCACAAAATGGAAATGTAGGCCCTCTGAAAAGGTAGATAGATAATTTTTATATATTCACATCATAAAATATTATGCAACACT
>NW_006399786.1:14315905-14319263 GCF_000299155.1 Elephantulus edwardii | reverse complement strand
TCGATCTCTGTTTTATATCTATCCAACAGAATGTGAAAATTATCAAACAATATCATTAATATAACATGCAAGAAAAATATTGCTGAAGGCCATCCAAAACCACCTAGAACAGTACACTGACAGAGAACTTTCAAAAGTTCAGGTTGGGTTTAGAAGATGCTGTGGAATTAGGTATATTTTTGCTAATGTTTTTAGAGAGTATCAGAAAAATGTCTGTCTGTGTATTATTGACTATTCAAAGACATTAGCCTGTGGGGATCATATGGCTAATATTGAGAAGAATAAGAATCACAGAACATTTAATTGTTTTATAAGAAACTTACACATAAATCAAGAGGCTGTTGTATAAAGAGAACAAGGGAATTCTACATAGTTGAAAATTTAAAAATGTGTATGTTAAAGTTGTAACCTCTCTCCATACCTATTAAATCTTTATGCTGATCAAATCATTTGAGAAGCTTAACTCTATGAAAAAAAATGTGACATCAGGATCAGAGGATTCATTAATAACCCACTTTATAAAGATGACGTAACCTTGCTTGCTTAAAGTAAGACTTGAAGCACTTGCTGCAGAAGATCAAAGACTATTGGATAACATCTCAAAATCAAGAAAACATAAAAAAAAAAGAAAACAAAATTCTCAAGAGTGGACCAATAGGCAATAATATGATTGATAGTAAAAAGACTGAATCTGTCAACAAATTGATCTTTCTTGAATCCATAATCAAAACACTTAATACAAGTAATCAGAAATTCAGGAGATACACTGCACTGAGAAGGTCTGCAGTCAGGGATCTCTCCAAGCTACTTAGAAGCAAAAATGTCAGTTTGAAGACTAAAGTGCACTTGATTCTAGACATGATTTTTTTTTCTTCTATCACTTCCTATGCATCTGAAAGCTGGACTATGAATGAGGACAACAGAAAAATTGAGGCCTTTGAGTTACCATGTTGGAGAAAAGTACTGAATATCCCACAAACAGACATGTCTTGGAGGAAGTGCAGCTGGAGTACTTCTTGGAGGCGAAAAACTTTGCCACACTTTGGTCTTGGGTATGATAGAGGTTATTATTACTTGGAAAAGGACATTATTGGAAAGTGGGAGGGTCAGCCAAAGAGAAGAAGAGGATCATTAAGATGGTTGAACAACGACTACAACAGTGGCCTTGAGTATGTCTGAGATGTTGATGGTGACGACACAGTGTGACAGAATTCAGATCTATTTTACACAGGGTTTCTTGCTATGAGTTGTACTCAACTTGATAACAACTACATAAATATGTTATTTTTTTGATGAAGTGCAATGCTCAAAATAAGAATTATTTTAATTATATAAGATATAAAAATTAAATAAGTGATTTAACTTTCTAGCTACAAAGTTTACAATATATTTGGTCTAATAATTATGTTCTTTATTGACTTAAAGCTTGAGTGAAATGTGCCTCTCTTATTTCTTCTTGTAAACTTTTCACTGGTTATTTACTTTCTCTTTGGGAGGATTTTTCCTCAATGATGATGTATGTAATGGTTTTATAAAATATAGAACATATCCGTTGACTCATATGTGAGCAGTACATGTATAAAAAGATCCATTATTCATATTATATATCTGTTTTATTCATTGCATCATGAAAATAAGATATAACATTAATGGAGAACAGTTGTTGTTATGAGTCGCTTTGATTTGTAGTACAAGAGCTCTGAACCCTACCCTATCCTGAGCCAGTATCTTTTTCTCCATCACATATACTCCAATTACCTCAGTCATCAAGTCAATCCATCTCATCCAGGGTCTTCCTTTCTTGCACTGTCCCTCCATCCTTCCAAGCATGGTGTTCTTCTTCAAGGTCTGAGCCCATGCTCAAAGTGGTGAGGTAGAACTTTAAAATCCTTGTCTCTAAGTAGCAACCTTATTTCACTGTCTCCAGGACAGACCTGTTTGTTTTCTTAGCAATCCATATTATGTTCAAAACTCTTCTCTGGCACACCAACTCAAAGACATATATTCTCTTTCTATTATACTTAGTCATTGTGCAGCTCTCTGATGCATAGTAAGTAATTGTAAGACCATGGCCTGGATCAGGTACACCTTAGTCTCTAGACTGACATCATTGTTCTTCAGTACTCTGGAGAGGGCTCTGACATCAGATTTATCTAACACATTTGTTTTTTTATTTTTTGGGTACTGTACTAATAGTGCCAATTGTTGAGAGACAGTACAGTATTGCACCTTTTAAATGATTTATCCTTTGGATAGTCTTACTTTTTCTGTCATTATTTTTCTGATTTCCTGTATAATTACTATTACTAAATGGCTAACAAAAATATCCTTATAATAGCAAATATATTCTAGAGCATAGGATAATACCTTGTCCTCTCACTACAAAGAAATATGTATTTGTCTACTTGTCATACATTTAAAAGAAGCAAATTAATTTTTAAATGTAAACTTAAACTGAGCATTCACATGTCAGTTTCAACTGACAATTATTCCATATATAAACCTTGATTCCATTCTATATCATAATGATATGCTCAAGTTCATTGTTACCGTTATTGTGTCAAACCATTTTACTGACAGTTTTCTTCTGTTTCAGCGATGCTGCTTTTCTAAACAAGTTAATTTTGCAAGAATTAGCTTCTTTCGTTAAACAAGTTTTAGTTTTGAAGGAATTTCTGAATAATTGGGGGGAAAAAGAAAGACTGTGAACAATTACCTGTTTTCAAGCAAAAATGTGCTGATATTAATTTTTCTTTTCAAAACTGAGTATTTGACTTAACTCCCAACAAGTTGTTTCTAACTCATAAAAACTCTTCATTGGTATTCGGAAGCCAGAAATTATAAAGGGAAGTGATTTTATGTATGTGAATCTCCAGAGATACACACCCAAGTTTTTATGTTGTATGACACTCAAAAAGCATACTTATATAAGTAATTAAATTAAAGTTTGCTTTAGACATATTTTTATTTAATAGTTCCATATTGTACTAGACAGTCTCTACTTGGAAATATTTTCTTAGATTTAATGAGAATTCTTTATGGATATTATTATTCCCAAGGGATAACTTAACAAGTGGAATTGTGAAATCTTGCATAGTAACAAAAAATGTTTTACAGGTGCAATTATTTCAGCAAATATCAAGAAAAACAAAACATAATATCTGTTAACCATAATTAACTTTTCATCCCTGAGCATATCCACTACTGTTCTCTATTAATGATTTTAAAAATTGTCAAACAAATTTACTTTTGGGATCAAATGCATCCAAACACTATAAATTCTAAAATTGTATTTATCACTACTCATAAACATTTAATATACCCACAGATATTAGTAAATATATATATATATATACAT
>NW_006399786.1:14314411-14314903 GCF_000299155.1 Elephantulus edwardii | reverse complement strand
TCTTTCCACATATGTAATCGATCTGATTCCTATGCATGCCATCAGATGAAATCCAGGTATATAACCTGCGTTTATGCCTCTTAAAAAATGTATTTTCTATGAATAAGTCATTGATTGTGGTCAAAACAGAGGCTGGGATCTGACTGGCTCGAGTTGGGCGTCTCCCACAAAAGCTGCCAGACCCCCGCAGACCTCCCCATCTTCCCAGACCTCCCCATCTTCCCAGATAATCGGAGACACCAGAAGCACGTGACATCCATTCCGGCAGAAAGGTCAAAACAGAGGCTGGGATCTGACTGGCTCGAGTTGGGCGTCTCACACGAAAGCTGCCAGACCCCCGCAGACCTCCCCATCTTCCCAGGTAATCAGAGACACCAGAAGCACATGACATCCATTCTGGCCCTCGGGCCTGCGGCCCTTGGGCCAAGAAAAGCCTATCTACATAGCAATTCTACAGGATACATCACCTTTGACCGATAAATATTGCGACTA
>NW_006399786.1:14306412-14314311 GCF_000299155.1 Elephantulus edwardii | reverse complement strand
TCTATATCTATATCTATATCTATATCTATATCTATATATCTATCTATATCTATATCTATAGTTATATCTATATCTAATCTATATCTATCTAATCTATATCTATATCTATCTGTCTATCTATCTATCAAAGTATGTATGACATGAAGATGCACTGCAATCCAGACAGCATGCAATTCGAGGCCACCAGCTACTCTTAAGAAGAAGGATGGGCAATCTCCTCCCATACAGTTAACTCTCGGTGAAAACCCAACAGAAGGTCAGCTATGCGTTGCCTCCAATGCTATGGTACCCACAACAATGTGTGTGTGTGTGTGTGTGTGTGTGTGTGTGTGTGTGTGTATCTATCTTTGTTTTGTTTATGCATGCATGCATGACTGTAAACAAACTAGGGCCACGAATAAGCAAAGCACTCCTTAAAAATAGAAGAAAGGTAGGAGGTATCTGACTCCCTGATTTCAAATCCTACTACACTGCAGTGGTGGTTAAGACAGCATGGTACTGGTACAATGACAGACACCATAGATCAATGGAATAGAATTGAGAACCTGGAGATCTATTTCAACTCATTTTTGACAAGGAGATGAAATCAGTTAAGTGGAGAAACGACAGGCTTGCTAACAAATGGTGTTTGCAAAATTTGAAAAATATCTGCACAAGACTCAAGCAAGATCCACACCTCACTTCATATACAAAAACCAACTCAAGGTGGATCGTGGACCTAGGACTAAAACCAAGGACTATAAGCTTCATTAAAGAAAAGCTTGGAAGAATGCTACGAGTCCTACTTCACAACATAAACAGTCTTCCAAGTATCTTGAAAATCCTACAACCAGGAGAAAATAAAATAGATGAATGGGACCTTCTAAGAGTCAAATCCTTATGCACATCCAAAAACTTCTCCAACAGGGTAAAAAGGGAAGTCTCAGACAGGAAAAAGTATTTGTTAATGACATATCAGATAAGGGACTTATATTAAGAATTTGTAAAATACCTGAGCACCTCAACAAGATAAAGTTAAATAATTCAATAGAAAAATGGGAACAGGATATGAACAGACACTTCACCAAAGAAGACATTCAGATGGCTAACAAACACATGAAGAAATGTTCAAAATTCCTAGCTCTAAAAGAGATGCAAATCAAAACAACTATGAGATATCATCTCACCCCAGTCAGAATAGCAAAATTTAACAGAACAGCAAACAACAAATGCTGGTGCAGTTGTGGAGAAACTGGAACACTTATTCACTGTTGATGAAAGTGTAAAATGGTGCGACCACTGTGGAAGGTGGTATAGCATTTTATCAAAAAGTTGCAAATAGAGATACCGTTTGGCTCAACAATTCCTCTACTGGGAATATACTCCAAAGAGACCATAACTGATATCTGAGCATATATATGCACACCCATATTTACTGCAGCTTTGTTCACAATAGCAATGAGTTAGAAACAACCTAAGTGTCCATTAATAAAGGAATGGATAGAGAAGTTGTGGTATATTCACAGAATGGAATACTATGCTGCATTGAAAAACAAAGAACTCATGCAATATGATTCAAAATAGGTAACCTTGGAGGGCATTCTGCTGAGTGATGTATCTCAGTCACAAAAGGACAAATGGTGCATGGTGCCACTGTTGTAAAACAGGACTGACATCAGGGTTGGGAGGAGACTGAGAAAGATGGGTTCAATAATGTATACTGCATTGAAAGAGGTGAGGGAGAAAACTGTTTAAATGGCATATGTGATTAGGTATTTTTGTCATGACAGGAGTCCAGAGTGAAGGCATAGTGGAGTGGACCTGGGGGAGGGATTGTAAAACAATGAAAGAATTTTTCGAAGAGGGTAGTGTACTAGGGGGGAGAGTTGGGAGAGAAGAAAAGTGAAATAATGAATGAATGGAAATCCAAAGTCTCTGTAAATTTTAATTGACATTAATAATGAATTTTTTAAAAATGGAAAAAAAAACCCAACACCAAAACCCCAAAAAACCAGAAACAAAAACTGGGGCGAGTGTGGGGGCCATGTGCTTTACCTCTATTTAATCCACTGGAGGAGCAGTTCCAAACCATAATATTCAAAGTATAAAACTGATTTCCATGATGTCAGACTTACCTACTGTGCCTGCACCTATTTCTACCAAATCTAACACAAAGCATACCTCCCAGGGTTCTATGGAGTTTATTGGGGAAGTTAACAGGTTACAATTCAGGTTGGAAAAATGATGTAATTCTTTACTAGGACAACTGCTCGAGTGCTCAAATACTTTAGGTCAGTGTTAGAAAGTGCTTTTCTTATTTTATTTTATTTTTGTCCTGTCAATTATGTTGTCTCCTCATCGATTCTCCACTAAGTTTGTCCAAAGGCTACTAGGTCTGATTACATAGGTTGAATCTTTACATACATTTGAATCTGAGAGAAGTCAAAGCACAAGGAAGAATTCAAGATACTATAGAGTTAAAAAGAAGATTCCAAAGGGCAGCATGAGATGACAAAGTAAAATATTACAATGAAATGTGAAAGGAGCTGGAGTCAGAAAATCAAAAGGGCCTAACTCAGCATTTCTTAGGCTCAAGGAACTGAGAACCAAATTCAAACCTCGAGTTGCTATAATCAAGGATGCTTTAGGCAAAATATTAAATGATCCAGGAAGTATTTAAAGAAGATGGAAAGAACATACTGAATCACTGTATTGAAAGAAATTGAGAGACACAGAAGAATTTAATGAAATAACATATGAGCAAGAGCCTATGGTGATGAAGGAAGAAATTCAAGCTACTTTGAAGGAAATATATGGTATACCAATTGACTTATTTCAGCTAATGGATGCTGCCCTTGATGTGCTCACTAAGTTGTGCCAAGAAATCTGGAGAACCACCACTTGGTCAATTGACTGGAAGAGATCTATATTTGTTCCCATTCCAAAGAAGCGTGACCTAAGAGAGTGTGGAAACTATAGAAAAATATCATTAATTTCACATGCAAGCAAGATTCTACTGAAGACTATCCAAAAACGTCTAGAACAGCACATCTGCAGAGAACAGCCGGAAGTCCAGGCTGGGTTTAGAAGGGGTCGTGGTACTAGGGATATTGTAACTGATGTTAGATGGATATTAGCTGAAAGCAGGAATACCAGATGAATGTCTATCTGTGCTTCATTGATTATGCAAAGTCATTTGACTGTGTGGAACATAACAAACTGTGGCTGATTGTGAGAAGAATGGGAATCCCAGAACACTTGATCATGCTAATGGGAAACCTATACTTGAACCAAGAGGCAGTCGTCAGAACAGAGCAGGGTAACACTGCATGGTTCAAAATTGTGAAAGGTGTAAGCCAGGGATGAGTACCATTTCCATACCTTTTCAACCTGTATGCAGAACAGATTATCCCGGAGGTTGGGCTCTATGGGGAGAAGTATGGTGTCAGGATTGGTGGAAGATCTGTTAGCAATCTGTGTTATGCAGATGACACAACCATGCTTGCTGAAACTGAGGAGGACCTGAAATGCTTGCTGGAGAGGGTCAAGGACTGAAGCCTTCAATATGAATTGAGGCTCAATGTCAAGAAGACAAAGATTCTCACCACTGGACCAATTGGCAGCATCAGGAAGGATGGTGAAGAAATTGAGATATTTAACAACTTTAGGCTGCTTGACTTCACGATCAACACTCTTGGCACCAGTAGCCAGGAAATCAGAATACGTATTGTGATGGGAAAGTCTGCTTATAGGGACCTCTCCAATGTACTTAAGAGCAATGGTGTCTCTCTGGAGACTAAGGTGCATCTTACACATGCCATGGTCTTTGCAATCACTTGTTATGCATCAGAGATTTGGATAGTGACTAGGAAAGGTAGAAGGAGAATTGATGTCTTTGAGCTGTGGTGCTGGAGAAGAGTATTGAATGTACCATGGACTGCTAAGGAAACAAACAGGTTCAGCCTGGAGAGGGTTAAACCAGGCTGCTCCTTGGAGGCAAGAATTCTGGGGCTTCGTCTGACATACTTTGGGCATGTTGTAAGGAGGGACAGGTCTTTGGAGAGGGACATCATGCTTGGGAGGATGGAGTGACAGCACAAGAGGGGATCCTCTATGAGGCGGATTGATTTAGTGACTGGGGTAATCAGAATGGGTGTGTCAGAGGCAGTGTGATTGGCACAGGGTAGAGCAGGGTTTAGGGCTGTTGTACAGGTCGCTATGATTCGCAAGCTACTTGACGGAACAGAACAACAACAACAACATTCTCAGACTGTCCACTGCTCTTGCTACTGCTCTTATCTAGGTCCCAGTCTGAATGGCTTAGGAACATCTGGCCCTGATGGATGTATACTGTGTTCTCTAATAATTCTTTATTAGTGACAGTGAGATTCCCATCTTCTGTCTAAACATGTTCAGAATAAATTCAGCAAGAGCATGACTAATAAATCCCATTATTAAGTCTTCAAAACGTTTTTACATGGACAGGAGATTGAAGATGTTAACATTTACAGCTTATTCATCTCCGCAGTCAATAATCTTGGCACCAGCAGTCAGGAAATCAAAAGAAAATTGCACTGGGAAAATCAGCTGTAAGAGACCTCCAGGGTACTGAGATGTAGCAATGTTAGTCTAAAGATAAGGTGCTCCTTATCCTGGCCATGGTCTTCAAATTTATCTGCTATGCGTCTGAGAGCTGGACAATGATTAAGGATGAGGCATCAAGAATTTATGTATTTAAGTTGTGGTGCTAGAGAAGAATCTTGAACATAACATGGACAACTAAGAAAACAAATACATCTGCCTTTGAGAGGGTGAAACCAAGTGTCTCCTGTGAGGCTCGGATTTTGAAGCTGTATCTCACATAATTTGGGCATGGAGCCAGGATGGTCTGGTCCTTGGAGAAGGAAGGGTACTTGGAAGGGTGGAGGGACAGCACAGAAGAAGAAGACTCCGTATGACATGGTTTGATACAGTAACTGGAACAACGGGAATAGGCATGTCAGAATCCATGAAACCGGCTCAGGACAGGGCAGGCTTCAGAGCTGTTGTGCATAGTATTGCTATGAGATGTAGGCAACTTGATAGCAAATAACAACAACCAAAACAACAACAACATACAACCAATTGCAAAAGAAAAAAAGAATGACCTAGGAAAGCCATTTTAAACAATAAACTCACAGCACCATAATTCCAATTCTTTGCCCTTCAGTCAATTTCAACTCAAAGCAACTCTATATTGGATTTCTGAGACTGTCAATCCTAATGAGAGGAGACTCTAAATCTTTCTCCCCTATACAACACAGGTAGATTAGAAGCCAAGAGTCACACAACATGTTGCAAAGTTTCTGGCACAAAAGAAATTCTAGAGTTTTTTGTATTTCAAAAGATGGAAGATAAGGAATTAGTAGTTGTACTTGTTATTGTTAGACAGTTCTGGTATTTAAGAATCTATTAAGTATTTTTATAAAACTATATTAAAACAAATACAAACTTTTTTGTTGTAAAATATATGTGTACACATATTAATTTATTTCTTTGTACATTTTTCTGTTTCTTTTTGCACAGAAATTTTCTAATCTTAATATTTTTAATTTGAGTATGGGTACATTTATAAATTTCTATTTTATAGTCTGCTATTAATGACTTATTTTCATTCTTACCTTAGAGGATTTTTTCTAATTTTCACAATTACTTTTATCTCTTGATTAAATTATCAATGTCCTTGAATTGTGGTATTGGAGAATAGTGCAAGATATCCCATTAACTACCAAAAGAACAAATGAACCTATTTTGAAAGAAGTGCAAAAAGAGTGTTCCTTTGACACAAGGGATGAAACTGTCTAACATACTTAGGAATTTTTTTTGTCAGTGGGGACCAGACCTTGAAGAAAAATACATCATGCTAGGAAAGATATAACATCATAGAAACAGAGAAAGAACCTCAACAAGATTACTTGACACAATGACTGTAACAATAAGCTTGAGATATATGAGATGGTGAGGATGATAAAGAATAGGACAAGGTCCAGATATGTGCATTATACATTTGCTATGAGTCATAGTCACTCAATAGCACCTAACGACAATGATTAAATGGGCGTTAACTGTTAGTGCTACATGCAAAAAATTGTCTTAAGTTAGAAAATCATGATTGATTGCTGTTGTTTTTGCTTTTTACCAGTTTATTAAATAAAACTGAGCACATTTCTCTTAAGCCTCTTTAATTTTCTAAAAGATGTTTAAGACATCTATGACCTCATTCTACAAAAATGATTTTTCAAAAAAATTAAAAAAATTAAAAAATGATTTTTCATTTTTTGTTCTAATATTAATACATACATGGATAGTCAATGGAAATAACAATGATCTTTATTTTTTAATATTTAAAACTTAAGTGATAAAAAAGAAAAATACTTTTAAAGAGTAAACGATTATAAAAATTTTATGTATTTTGGATGAAATAAAATATGAGATGGAATTAAGTGATCCATGTGATGAGTAGTGCCAAGCAGATCACAACTAAATGGTTCAAATGTTACAAATACTTTACTATGCCGTGCCAGACAAGCTGTTGATGCAATTTTCACTCTTCAGACTTGTATGTAATGAACACATGGTACGCGAATTTACTATTATTCTCCTGTGAAATAGACACTACTTATCTTAAAGACTGCTTTTAAAAATATCTATCAAAGCTTGCATAAATTATAGAGCCTTACTGTTTCATGATATGAAATGAAAATTCAGGAATTATGGTATTTAATTCTAAACTCAATGCTCCCAGATGCTCAAATCCATGAATGGATCATTAATCTTAAAACTTCAAAACATTCATCATAGTTCAGTGTAACAATTCTTTCATATGATCCTATCTTTGTTGGGCTATACATTTTCAAAATTGCTTACTCTTGGGCATATTCTCCATTTGAAGATAAAATATCATATCATCAACTTAAAATCTCTTCTATAATGATCTAGAAATGTGCTGTTCATTTTTTAAATGGATTCTGTTAAGCTGACAAATCAGTCAGCATTTGAATCAATGCTGGCTTGAAATTTTCTATTATTAAATCATGTCTTCATTATTGGAAAATTCATTTCATTATATATGAAAGAAAAATTAATATTTTTTCATAATAGAAAAATAACATAGATATGGTAGCATTTACACTTAGTACCTCTAATTGTTGTGTTACGTTAGGTTTTAAAGATAGTCTGTGAAAGGTAGAAACTGCAAGAAAATCAGACATTGGTTCCACTGGCTACATGTCTAAGGGATGCTAAATAAGAAGCTTTTTTATATCCTGCTTAATCTCCAATCATTTGTGTTAACTTCTTCCCTTGACAACCTGTAGTGTAGCAACATAGAATAATAGAGTAAATATTTACTATGTACTTATGTATTTATTGATGAAATAAGGCTGACTTTTTTCTAGTGACAAACACTGTAATTTATTCTTCAGACATTTCTGATACTGAACAGGAAACCAAAAAATTGAAGTCCTCTACCATCAAGTTGATTCAAATAGGTAGCATCTCTACAGGATAGAGTAGAATTGTCCTGTAAGAATTTGAAGGTTGTAAATATTACTAAAACAGAACATTAACTTTTTCTACCATAAAATTGGTGGTGAATTTCAACCAATAGCCCATTGTTGCTCCAACCATGTATTTATCAAGGCTTCTTTTGGATGTTAGATAATGCAGATGTATATCCTGAGTCTGGAAAACAAATGTAGTTGCCACTGTGAATGTTAAAATATTTTCAGCATTGGCATCTGGTTCTCTGCCATACACATCTGATTGTTGTTGTTGTTATTGTTATGTGCCGTCGAGTCGCTTGCAACTCATAGTGACCCTATGTACAACAGCCCTAAACTCCGCTCTGTCCTGTGCCAATCGCACTGTCTCTGACACTCC
>NW_006399786.1:14292543-14302892 GCF_000299155.1 Elephantulus edwardii | reverse complement strand
GTGACTGGAATGCAAAAGTCGGGAACAAAGAGGAAGATTCAGTAGTTGGAAAACATGGACTCGGTGACAGAAATGGAGCTGGAGAGAGAATGATCGAGTTTTGTCTGATCAATGACTTATTCATAGCAAATACCTTTTTTAAGAGGCATAAACGCAGGTTATATACCTGGATTTCACCTGACACATCTGATTATTAGAGTTTTATTCTTTACTCAAGCCATAGCTGAAACAGAGTCTTGGTAAAAAGTACTCAGTTCCTAGACCAGGACTAACATTCACATAGAACCTAGAGTAGTATTCCAATCTGAGCTTTACAGTCTCAAAAATACAATGTTGTGTGAAATAGAGCTAATTAATAGCTGACTTTCCAGCAGATTGCAGAAGATATAATTCACATAAACAACTGACCTTTTTTTCTGCTATGGAGTAGCTGCCGTCTTTGGACTGGAGTACAATTCCTTACCCCCATTAAAGGGCATATGTATATATTTAAGGGAGCTCTGTTGCCCTAGTTGGTAGAAGTTGTGCAACAAATCCATCAACTTCTCCTTAGGAGATAGGAGGATAATCTCATTCCATGTAATCGATAGTCTCTAAAACTCTACTGGAGGGTTAGCTAGGAGTTCGTAAAAAAAAAAAAAAAAGTAAAGAATGCAAGGAGAATGTTCATTTGTTCTTTATCAACTATGCGAAGGTATTTGACTGTGTGGATCATAACAAGTGTGACTGACATTGAGAAGAATGGGAGTCCCAGAGCACTTAATTGGGCTCATGTAAAACCTATACCTGGACCAGGAGGCTGCTATGTGAACAGAGCCAGGGAACAGTGTATGGTATAAGACTAAGAAGGAAGTGCCTTAAGGTTGCATTTACTCTTCATATCTATTCAAGCTTTATGCTGAGCACATTATTCCAGAAGCTGGACTCTATGAAGAGGAATGTTGCATCAGGATCTGAGGGAGACTCATCAATAACCTGTGTAATGCAGATGACACAACTTTGCTTTCTGGAAGTGAGGAGGATTTGAAGCACTTGTTGCAATAAGGTTAAGGGGTGCAGCCTTCTGTATAGATTGCATCTCAATGCCTAACATATAAAAGATTCTTACCACTGGACCAATAGACAACATCATGACAGATGGAAAGAGAATGAAACTGTCAACAACTTCATCTTATTTGGATCGACAATTAACACCCTTGATACCAGCAGTCAGATAATAAGGAGACACACTCACCCACTGGAAAGTCTGGAGTTAAGGACCTCACCAAATTATTGAGGAGTAATGATGTCTGTTTGATTAAGGTGTGTCTGTTTCAGGCCATGGTCTTTCTGATCATGTGCTATGCATCAGAGAGTTGGACAATGAATAAGGATAACAGAAGAATTGATTCTTTTAGGCTGTAGTGTTGGAGAAAACCACTGAACACCCAATAGATGACCAAAACAACAAATACATATGTCTTGGAAAGGGTGCAGCCAAAGAGACCTTTGGAGGCAAGAATGATGAGATTTTGCTTCACATACTTTGGGCAGGATGCTAGGAGGGGTTATTCCTTGGAGATGGACAAAATTGGATAAGAATCTGCAAAAGACTCAAGCAAGATCCACACCTCACTCCATGTACAATAACCAACTCAAGGTGGATCATGGACCTAGGACTAAAACCAAGGACTATAAGCTTCATTAAAGAAGAGCTTGGAAGAACGCTACAAGTTCTAATTCACAACATAAACAGTCTTCCAAGTGTCCTGAAAAACCTACAACCAGGAGAAGATAAAATAGATAAATGGGACCCTCTATGGGTCAAATCGGAAGCCACAGACTGGGAAAAGTATTTGGTAACAACATGTCAGATAAGGGACTTACATCTAGAATTTATAAAATAATTGATCACCATAACAAGATAAAGGTAAATAATCCTATTGAAACATGGACACAACAGATATGAACAGACACTTCACCAAAGAAGACGTTCAGATGGCTAACAAGCACTTGAAGAAATGTTCAAAATACCTAGCTTTAAGAGAGATGCAAATCAAAACTCTGAGATATCATCTCACCCCAGTAAGAAGAGTAAAATTTAACAGAACAGCAAGCAGCAAAATTATTAGTATAGCATTTGTCTATAAGTCACCTGTACTGACCGAGCTTGTGGAATGCTATAATGCTGGAAGTTACGCCACTAGTGTGTCAAGTATCAGACAGGTCACCCACAGTGGATAGGTTGCAACAGACCTTCTAGAATAAGACAGACTGGGAAGGATTGGCTATATACTTCTGAAACAAGAGGTCTTCAACCATCTTATGAACAGCAGAGGAGCACAAGCAGTCATAGTAATAGAGGCATAGACCAGATTGGGAAGTCATTAACGAACAATGAGAAATAGCTGTAAACATGAATATTAAAATTCATTAATAATTGGAACTTTGAATCTAAAAAGATAAATATAGGAAAAATGGAAGTGGTCAAAAATGAAATGGAATGTATGAAGTTTGACATTCTAGGAATATGTGCAATGAAATTGACTAGCAGGGTCACTTTGAAACAGACATGAAGTACTCTGTTGGGAAGAAAAAACTGAAGAAGAATGCTCTTGTATTCACAGTTCAAAAGAAAAAGTCAAGATCTATCCTGAAGTACAAAGTTGTATTAGGATACTATGCATATTCATAGAAGTAAAAATTATTAATACGACTCCTAGCATGGATAAATAGGAGACCAAACAGATTCAGCCTTGAGACGGTGAAACCAAGCTGCACCTTGGAGGCCAGGATTCTGAAGCTCTGTCTGACATACTTTGGACATGTTGCAAGGAGGGCCCAGTCCTTGGAAAGGTACATCATGCTTGGGAGGGTGGTGGGACAGCACAAGAGAGGAAGACCTTAGATAAGATAGATTGATTCAGTGATTGAGGTAATGGGGATAGATGTTTCAGAGACAGTAAGATTGGCACAGGATAGAGCAGGATATAGGGATGTTGTACATAAGGTTGCTATGAGTCACAAGAAACTCAGTGGCACATAACAACAACAACAACATTATTCAAATATATGCACAAACAAGTAAAGTCATCAGGAAAGAGATTGAAGACTTCTACCCATGTTTACAACCCAAAATTGACTAAACATACAATCAGGATGCATTATTAATTATTGGTGACTGCAATGGAAAAGTTGGAATCAATAAGGAATGAAAGTTTGAAAGTATGGACTTGGGACATAAATGAAGCTGGAGAGAGAACAATGGAATTTTAATGTTCAATGACTTATTACTAGTATATATATTTAAATATAAGGACATAAAGTGCACCTGATGGACTGCACAGGAATCAGATCTACGGTGGAAAAATATCACTCGAAAAGCACAATTATTGTTTTTATTATATGCCATCAAGTCAATTAATACTCATGCACAATAGTTCTGAACTCTTCTCAATCCTGAGACAATCTCTCTGTCTCTGACATATCTACCCTTATTACCCCATAAATTGTGTCAATCCATCTCATCTGGTGTCTTCCTCTCATGTGCTGTTCTTTAGCGCTTTTAAGTATGATATCCTTCTTTAAAGACTAGTCCCTTGGGATATTTGCCCAAAGTATGGAGACAGAGCCTCACGATCCTTGCAGCTTGATTTTATTTTCTCCAAGACAGATCTGTTAGTTCTTTTGGCAATCCATGGTATGCTCAATATTCTCCTCTAGCACCATAACTCAAAGGCATTAATTCTTCTTCTGTTATCTTTGATCATTGTCCAGCTCTCTGATGCACAGCAAGTAATTATGAAGGTCATGGCATGGATCAGGTACACCTTAGTTTCTAGACTAACATCATTGCTCTTAAGAATTCTGGAGAGGTCTTTGAGAGCAGATTTTCCTAATGCAATTTGTCTTTTTATTTACAGACTGCTGGTGCCAAGAGTGTTGATTATGGAACTAAGCAAGCTGAAATTATTATATGACTTATTATATAACTACCTAAAATCTCTTCTCCATCTATCATCATGCTACCAATATTGCAGTGATGAGAATCTTTATTTTTTTTTATTTTGAACTTCAATCCCAGTTGCATACTTTAGCCCTAAATAATCAACAGCAAATGCTTTAGGCCCTCCTCAGTTTCAGCAAGTAAGGTTGTTTCACCTGCATAACACAGGTTGTTGATAAGTCTTCCTCCAATCCTGATGCCACATTCCTCTTCATAAAATCAAGCCTCCCGAATGACCTGTTCTGAATATAGATTGAAAAGATATAAGAAAGAACACATCCCTGATGAATTCTCTTCCTGAGTTTGAAACATATAGTGTTTCCTTGCTCTGTTTGATGACTGGCTCCTGGTCCAAGTATACGTTTCACATGAACACAATCAGGTGTTCTGGAATTATAATTCTTCTTAAGGTTAAACACAATTTGTTATGATCAACACAATAAATATCTTTACATAGTCAATGAGACACATTGACTTATTATTATTCCAGGTTATTGGAATATGGAATATAAGAAGCATGAATGTAGGTAAATTGGATACTTAAGAGTGAAATGGAATGCATAAATATTGCCATATTAGGAATTGGTGAAATTAGATGGATTGGAATGAGACATTTCGAATCATACAGTCATAAAATATGGGAAATGAAGATGTGAAGAAATACAAGTTCATGTTCACAGTTAAAAAGACTATTTTCAGGTCCAAATTGAACTACAGTGTTGTCAGTTAAAGAGTAATATCCATACACATACAAGGGACACCGTTGATATTACCATCACTCTACTATATACACCAACAACCAGAGCCAGGGGAGAAAGTAGACATTTTTACCAAATTTTGTAGTCAGAAATTGAACATACAACCAGGACGCACTAATAATAATGGGTGACAAGGAATGTAAAAGTTGAAAAGAAGTAGAAGGATCAATAGTTGGAAAACATGGATTTGGTGACAGACAAAGCTGAGGTGGCACAATATCAGCAGTTAAAACCAGACCAAGTGTTGTGAGTAAAGGAAAAGATCCAGCAGGGATCTAGAAAGAAATGGCAATGGTGGGCATAGTTCAATGCCAATTAATTATACAAAATATAATGAATGAGAATAATTGTACAAAACACAATATAAAAAGGATGGCTTGAAATACAAAACATACAACACTTCGTAAACAAACCAAAATAAAATATTTTTTTTCTTTTAAAAATTTGAAGTTCTGATTGTGGAGTAGATCATTAATTACTTGTGTCTAAGTTCAAAATGAACATGGAGAAAATAAAAAATAGTCCACAGGGATCAAAAGACTTTGGGTGTATTCCAGTCTAACTTAAGAATCATCTCAAACACAAGTTTGAGGCATTTGACACAAATGATTGAAAAATGGAGGAAATGTGGGAAGACATCAAAGATATTATTCATGAATAGAGGAAAGTATCACATTACAAAGACAGAGGAGAAAGAAAAAATAGAATGGAGGTCAGAAAAGATCATGAAAATTGCCTTAGAGCATTGAGAAGCCAAAACAAAAGGAAGAGATGCTGAATAAAAGAGCTGAACAGAATATTTCAAAGGGCAGCTCAAAAAGACAAAACAAAACATAATTAAATATGCACAGAGCTGGAGTCAGAGAATAAAAAAAAAGGGAAGAACTAGCTCAGTGTTTCTCAAGTAGAAAGAATTGGGGGGGGGGTATTAATCTTCAAGTTGCAATATAGAGAGACGCTGTAGCAGGAAAAATTGAAGAAAAAATTCAAGCCTCAAGTTGTAACGCAGACAGATGTTATTGGGAAAATCGTGAATGATCCAGGAAACACCAAAGAAAATGGACGGAATTCATAGACCCATTGTACCAAAAGAATGTAGTTGACTCTTAAAAATTTCAGGAAGTACCATCTAAACAAGTATCAATGGGAATGAAGGATGAAATTAAAGCAGCCCTGAAGGTACCAACCAAAATTAGGCTCCAGGGATTGATGGAATATCAATTGACATGTTTCAACTAACAGATACAGGCCTGGATGTGCTCACCAGTCTATCCCAGGAAATTTGAAGAAGAGTTGCCTGGTCAACTGACTATAAGAGATATATCTGTATTTCCAAGAAAGGTGGTCCAAAAGAATATGAAAATTATTGAACTATATCATTAGTATCACTTGTAAGCAAAATATTGCTGAAGATCCTCCAAAACTGGCTAGAATAATATATAGACAAGGAACTTGCAGAATTTTAAACAGGGTTGGAAGAGGCCATGGCACCAGAGGTATCTTTGCTGATATCAAATGGATCCTGCATGAATACAAAGAATACCAGAAGAATATCTGGTAGTATTTTATTGACTATGCAAAGACATTTGACTATGTATGTCATAACAAACTATGGTGGACCTTGAGAAAAATGGAAATCCCATAATACTTAACTGTATTCATGACAAATTTATACTTAGATCAAGAAGTTTTTGTCAGAATGGAGCAAAGGAACACTGCATGGTTTAAAATCAGGAAGGATGTGAGTCAGTGATGCATCTTTTCTTTAAACCCATTCATCATTATTCTGAGCAAATGATAAAGCTGTACTCTGTGAAAGGAATGGGGAAACAGGATCAAAGGAATACTCATCAGTAATCTTCATTACCCTCATACAGATGACACAACGTCACTTGGTTAAAGTGGAGTATGTGAAACACATTGCATACAATCAAGGATCGGGATTGCATCTCAACATCAAGAAAAGGTCCTCATCACATGACGTACGGTCAACATTATGATTGATGGAGAAAGGATTGAAGCTATTAATTATTTCATCTTGCTTGGATACACAATTAACACACTTGATACCAACAACCATGAAATCAGGACACATATTGCATTGTACAAGTTAGATATCAGATAACTCTCCAAAATACCAAAGAACAATGATATCAGTTTTGAAGACTAAAGTGCACCTGATTCAGTCCATGGTTTTCTCAATAGCTTGCTATGTATGCTTCAGAGAACTGGACAATGAATAAGGATGACAGAAGAAGATGTCTTTGAGTTGTGGTACTAGAGAAGAATATTGAATATCCCAGATTACCAAAAGAATGAAGAGATATGTCATGGACAAAGTGCAACCATGACTGTCCTTGGAGGCAAAGATGGTGAAGCTTCATTTCCCATTCTTTGGACATGTAACTAGGTAAGGCTATTCCTTGGAAAAGTACATCATGCTTGGAAAGATGGAGGGTCATTGGAGGAGAGGAAGACCTCCAATGAAATGGATTGACACAGTGACTTCAGCAACGGGCTCTAGTGTATCAGAAATGATAAGGATGGCATGGGTTAGGGCAGTGTTCAGGTCTGTTGTTTACAGTGTCTCTATGGGTTAAACTCTAATTGATGAACCTAATAACAAAAACAACAAACTACCAATGTTTGCTGGAAATTACATCAAACTAATTAAAATAAAGATTTTGATGCCTACCATATACTGATTATTTCAGAGTGCATCTTCAATAAACAATATATAGTTTTAGGTCTTCAGTTGCAATAAAGTATGATTTTATATTTGATGATTATACCTTCCACTCTTCCAGAATATGTTTCCACTTCAGTTTAAACAAATGTGACAGCATTTTGTATAACCTCTTCAGAGTGATTTCTCTTCATTCCTGTACTAAACCAATGTTTGTTTTCAAGGCTTCCTTAATAAGAAAAAAAGGGAATTATGTGAAAATTCATTTTTATTTTTAATATGTTTTTGTACATTTTTGAAAGATCAA
This sequence comes from Elephantulus edwardii, assembly GCF_000299155.1. Lineage (NCBI taxonomy): Eukaryota > Metazoa > Chordata > Mammalia > Macroscelidea > Macroscelididae > Elephantulus > Elephantulus edwardii. The sequence continues at coordinate 14,295,156 of NW_006399786.1, read as the reverse complement.
TAACAAGTAAAGTATACTAATTTTATTTAGGATTTATTGTTTTTCAATTTAGTACCTTAGGGAGAGTGAGCTGGGAAATCATTTAGAGAACAATACGTAGGGAAAAAAAGAGATTGTATACTAAAGTCGTCAAGATACATTAATAGATTATATTTTTTTTCTGGACATAGTTTCTATTGGTTCACCTTAAACTTGTTTATTTCCTTGAAACAGTATGTTATTACAGAAAGTAAAAACCAGAATTGTTAGCACTCTGTGTTCAGAGTTTACTTAATGTGCTATGTACCCTGAATAGCCTTTCCTTAGGTTATTTATTATCGTACTAGCAGATGAATATTAGAGGTCAGTTAATGATGCAAGATGGGTCACAATGGTGATTTTTATTGGAAAATGAGATAGCCTAAGAAATAGAAAGTCTCAGTATACACAATTTATATGGAAGACTTAAATGACTTCTTAAATATTGTTTAAATGTTACAGACCACAGCAATAACAGATTTTAAGGAGTATTTTATTTTGAGTTTTCAATATATATCCTGATTTTGGCCTAAATCATTAACTGTATTACCCATTTTTATTTCCCATGAAGTGGTGGTTAAAACACCCAGGTGCTAACCTCAAGGTATGTGGTTCAATCCCATAAATAGCTGCCTAAGGATAAGATGAGGTAATCTGAAGACATAAAGATTACAACCTTGAAAATTCTGTATCTTGTCTAATAGGGCCCTATCTGACATACTTTGTGCATGTTGCCAGAAGGGGTCAGTCCTTGAAGAAAGATAATCATGTTTGGAAGGGTAGAGGGATGATACAGGAGAGGGAGATCCTGGATAAGCTATATTGACACAGTAACTGGGGTTATGGAGGTAGTTGTGTCACTGACAGTGAGATTGGTTCGGGATAGAACAGAGTTCAGAGATATTGTTCATAGGGTCACAATGAGTCTGTCGATGACAGGCAATTCAATGGCCCATAACAACAACAACAACAAGAACAACAATAACAATAGGGTTGCTATGAGGTGAAATAGGCTTGAATGGTGGTTGTTACTATGTGTCCTCGTGTCGCTTGTGACTCATAGTGACCCTATGTACAACAGTCCTCAACCATGCTCTATCATGTGCAAATAGCACTGCCTCTGACACACCCATCCCCCATCCTGATTACCCAGGTCACTGAATCAATCCACCTCATAGAGGGCCTTCCCCTCCTATGCCGTCCCTCCACCCTCCCAAGCATGATATCACTCTCCAAGGACCTTTCCCTCCTTACAACATGTCCAAAGTATGTCAGGCGAAGCCCCAGAATCCTTGCATCCAAGGAGAAGCTTGGTTTAACCCTCTCTAGGATGAATCTGTTTGTTTTCTTGGCAGTCCATGGTACATTCAATACTGTTTTCCAGTACCACAGCTCAAAGGAATCAATTCTCCTTCTATCCTCCTTGATCATTGTCCAACTCTCTGATGCATAACAAGTGATTGCAAAGACTATAGCCTGTATCAAAAACACCTTAGTCTCCAGAGTGACACCATTGCTCATCAGTACTTTGGAGAGGTCCCTAACAACAGAATTTCCCATCACAATACGGTTTTTTATGTCCTGGCTACTGGTGCGAAGAGTGTTGACCATGGAGCCAAGCCGACTAAAGTTGTTAACAATCTCAATTTCTTCACCATCCATCCTGATGCTGCCAGTTGGTCCAGTGGTGAGAATCTTTGTCTTCATGACATTGAGCCTCAATCCATAATGAAGGCTGCGGTTCTTGACCACCTCCAGCAAGCATTTCAGGTCCTCCTCAGTTTCAGCAAGCATGGTTGTGTCATCTGCTTAACGCAGATTGTTAATAGATCTTCCGCCAATCCTGACGCCATACTTCTCTTCATAGAGCCCAGCCTCTTGGATAATTTGTTCTGCCTACAGGTTGAAAAGGCATGGAGAGAGGACACATCCTTGGCATCCGCCCTTCCCTATTTTGAACCATGCAGTATTTACTTGCTCTGTTCTGACGACTGCCTCTTTGTCCAAGTACAGGTTTGATATTAGCAAGACAAAGTGTTCTGGGACTCCCATTCTTCTCAGAGTCAGCCATAGTTTGTTATGATCTATACAGTCAAATGCCTTTGCTTAATCAATGAAACACAGATCGACATTCTTCTGGTATTCTCTGCTTGCAGCTAAGATCCATCTGACATCAGCTACAATATCCCTTGGACCACGACCCCTTCTAAACCCAGCCTGGACTTCTGGCAGTTCTCTGCTGATGTGCTGTTCCAGTCATTTTTGGATAAGTAGAATCTTGCTTGCATGTGAAAACAATGATACTGTTCTATAGTTTCCACACTCTGTTGGATCACCCTTCTTTGGTATAGGAACAAATATTGATCTCTTCCAGTCATTTGGCCAAGTGGTTGTTCTCCAGATTTCTTGGCACAACTTGGTGAGCACATCCAAGCCAGCATCTGTTAGCTGAAATATGTCAATTGGTATACTGTCTATTTCTGGGGCTAAGACCAGATGAGCTGTGGGAGGATACCAAGGGTATCATCCAGAAAGAGTGCAAACGGTCATTGCAAAGACAGAAGAGGAAGAAAAGACCAAAATGGATGTCAGAAG
>NW_006399786.1:14281735-14287596 GCF_000299155.1 Elephantulus edwardii | reverse complement strand
AGCAGTTAAAGATAAATCCCTTATTGTGGGGGTAAGGGTTAGTTAAAGTGTTGACCCCACCCTTAGCCCAGTGCCATTACCCACTTACTTCCCAGCTCCACCCTCCACCAGGATAACCCTTCTCATCTACCAAGTCCCTTCAGAAAATATGTCAGAAGATATATTTTTTAAAATACAAAGATTTTTCAGTGCATATTTACAGCAATACTATGAATATTCATCCATATATATATAAATGAGTCAATGCTGCAAAGTTTAAAATGTTAGATATTTTCCCTCTCCAATAAACATGCTTTAAATTGGGGGAAAATTTAAAAAATAAAAGATTCAATCAATTGCAATATCTAATTTGTAACTTTACTATAAAATACATGACTTATCCAGTTTACATGTGCTGCCTAAAACAAAATAAGTTTATCACTAATATAATTGTTTTAAAATTGTGTGTTGTTTATATTTAATAATCACTCCCATGCAGTCAATATCAGCTTATAGCAACCCTAGAGAACAAAGTAGAACTCCCATAATTTGCCAAACTGTAATTGTTGTGACAACAAATCAGTCTGTCTCAGGAGAGAATGAAACCAAGTTTTTCCTTGGAAGCTAGGATTTCAAAACTCCACGTCACATACTTTGGGCTTATGACTACAAGGGACCCTTCCTTGGAGAAGTACATCATGCTCAGGAGGGTGGAATGACTGTGTAGCAGAGGATGACCCTCGATGAGATGGACTGATGCAGTAACTGGGGCAATAAAGGTAGGTATGTTGGAATTGGTGAGATTGGCTCAGGACAGGACAGGCTTCAGAGATGCCCTACATAGATAAGGTCTCTATAAGTTGCAGGTAATTCAATGGCACATAACCACAACAATGAATGTTAGGAAAGCAGACTACCACTTCTTTCCCTGTGGAACAGCTACTGAGTTTCAACTGTCTGCTTTATTGCTAAAGTGAGCATTCTCCATTCTAGCTATGTATTCAATTAGCATCACATTCCTCATTGACACAACTTGTCATGATTGCTCCTCATGTCTAAATTTAGTTTCTAGATTGGTTCAGATTTTCATAATAAAGGAATTTTCAACTTACCAGCAGTCAGGAAATAAGAAGACAACTTGCTTTGGGGAAGTCTGCTGTCAGAGACCTCTCTAAAGTGTTAAAGAGCAATCAAGTTAGTCCAGAGACTAAGGTGCACCTAATTCAAGCCATGATCTTTATAATTATTTGCTACACATCAGAGAGGTGGACAACCACTAAGGACAACAGAAGAAGAATGGATATATTTGAGTTGTAAGGTCGAAGAAGAGTCTTGAACATACCATAGAGTGCCAAGAAAACAAACAAGTCTGTCTTGGAGAGTTGTTGTTGATTGCCTTTGAGCTGAGCATGACACATAGTGACCCCTGAGCAAAAGCCCTGAAGCCCATCTACACCTCGACATTTATCAAAGTTCATAGAGTTTCCAGAGGCACGTTATTTAGGAAGTGAATGCCACTTCTGCTTCCAAACCTGTCATAGTTTGTTTTTCTTGTTATGTGCCATTGAGTCACCTATGATCTATAGCGACCCTAAGTACAGCAGCTCTGAACCCTTCTGTGTCCTAAGCTAGTCTCATTAACTCTGACACACAAACACTCATTGTTCCAGTTGTTGTATCAATCCGTCTCATCTGGGATCTTCCTTTCCTGCACTGTCCCTCCACCCTTGCAAGCATAATGTTCTTCTCCAAGGACTGATCTCTCCTGGCCATGTGGCCAAAATAAGTGAGGTGGAGCTTCAAAATTCTAGCCTCCGAGGAGAACCTTGGTCTCACCATCTCTAAAACAAACCTATTTGTTTTCTTGACAGTATGTGCAAGACTCTTCTCTAGTATCACAACTCAGTATCTATTATTCTGCCATCCTTAGTCATGGTCCATTTCTCTGAAACACAACATGTAATTGAGAAGACTGTGACCTGGATTAGGTGCACCTTTGTATCTATACTGACACCATTGCTCCTCAGCATTCTAAAGAGGTCCATGACGGCAGATTTTCCCAATACAATTCATCTTTTGATTTCCTCACTGCTGGTGGTAAGAGTGTTGATTGTGAATCTAAACAAATTGTTAACAACCTCAATCTCTTCTCCATCTGTTATGTTGCTGCCAATTGGCCCAGTGGTTAATATCTTTGTCTTACTGATATTGAGCTTCAATCCATATTGAAGATTAGAGTCCTTAACCTTTTGCAGCAAGTTCTTCAGATCTTCTTCAGTTTCACCAAGCAAGTTTGTGTCATCTGCATATTATAGGTTGTTAATGAGTTTACCTCCAATCTTGATGCCACACTCCTTTTCATAAAGCCCTACTTCCTGAATGATCTGTTCTGCATACAGATAAAAAAGGTATGGGGACAGGATGAATCCCTGACACACTCCTTTTCTGATTTTGAACCATGCAGTGGTTCCTTGCTCTGTTCTGAGGACTACTTCTTGGTCCAAGTATAGGTTTCTAATGAGCATGATAAATGTTCTGAGATTCTCATTTTCCACAAGATTATCCACAATTTATTGAGATCTACACAGTCAATGAAACACAGAGAGACATTCTTCTGGTACTCTATGCTCTCTGCCAAGATCCATCTGACATAGACAATAATGTCCCTAGTGCCATGACTTCTTATAAGCCCAGCTTGTATTTCTGGTAGTTCTCTGTTGGAGGCTAGGATTTTGAAGCTCCATCTCACATGCTTTGGGAATATCATCGGTCGTTGGAGAAGGACATCATGTTTGTAAGGGTCAAAGTCAGCACAGGCGAGGAAGAATACAGATGAGCTGGATTGCCAAGGTAGCAGAGACAATGGAACCATGTGTGTCGGAGTCAGTGAGACTGACTCAGAACAGGGGAGGGTTCAGAGCTATTGTACATAGGGTTGCTATGTGTCATAGGTGACTCGATGGCACTTAGCAATCTGTATAGGCCATCTTTGGTGGTATAGTCTGTAGGTAGTTGTGTTGCTAACCCAAAGGTCATGCCTCTACCGCGATTCCAAGAAGTTCTATTACACTATGCAAAGATTGGCAATCTTCTTTTTCTGGTTTTTGTTTGTTTGTTTTGTTTACTTGTGATTTTGTAGGTTTTTTAAATTTCATTTTATACTGGTTTATTTACAAAGTTTGAATACATTGTTTTTCTCAGCAGATCATTTCCATTCTTGACCCATCCTTACTCAACAAATTGTATAACCCTGTGATTAACCCTCCCTCCTCATCCATTCTTTCCCCTCTGCTTCCCCTTCCCCCCACTTGGATCCTCATACTCACTCTACTATAATGATTTTATATAGTATTTGTTCTTATGGGACTGAGTTAGTTCATTTTTAGGTAGTAATTTAAAAAAAAAATGTCATTGCTCCTGAGTGTTGTGTAGTATCCTATTGTGTGAATGTACCATAATTTATCAATCCATTTGATTGCTATTGGACATCTAAGCTGTTTTCGTGTTCTTGTGATGATGAATAATGCTGCTATGAACACTGGTGTGCAGGTCTCTGTTTATGTTTCAGTTTTCATTTTTTGGGGGTTATATTTCAAGCAGTAGAATAGCTGGGTCATATATAATTTCTATGTTCAGCTTTTTGAGGAAGCACCAAATAGCCTTTCAGAGAGGTTGTGCCATTTTACAATCCCACCAATGATATATAAAGAAGTTCCTATTTCACCACATCCTCTCCAACTTTTTTATTCCCTGTCCTGTTAAACATTGCCACTGCTCCTGGAGTGAGATGGTAGCTCATTGTGGTTTTGATTTTCATCTCTCTTATTGGCATTGATTTTGAGCATTTCTTCCTATGTCTGTTGGAAAAAAATTGGTAATCTGTGTGATATGTTGTTGTTGTTGTTGTTATGTGTCATCGGATTGCTTTTGACTCATAGCAACGCTATGTACAAGAGGCCTAAATGCCATTCTATCCTGTGCCAACCTCGCCATCTCAAACACATTGATTCCCAACACTCCACTCACAAAATCGATCCATCTCATCGAGGTTCTTCCTCTCCTGTGCTGTCCCTCCACTCTCCCAAACATGATGTCCCTCTCCAAGGACCAGTGCCTCCTTGCAACATGCCAAAATTATGTCAGATGAAGCTTCAGAATCCTTGACTCCAAGGAACATTCTGGCTTCACCCACTCTAGGACAAACCTGTTTGTTCTTCTAGCAGTCCCTGGTATATTCAACACTCTTCTCCAGCACCACAGCTCAAAGGCATCAATTCTCTTTCTATCATCCCTGTTCACTGTCCAACTCTCCGATGCATAGCATGTAATTGCAAAGACTATAACCTGGATCAGGTACAACTTAGTCTCCAGCATGACGTCGTTGCCCTTCAGTACTCTTGAGAGGTCCCTCACATTTTACTTCGTTGAGTATTGACTGTGGAACCAAGTAAACTAAAACTGTTAACTATCTCAATCTCTTCACCATCCATAGTGATGCTTCCAATTGGCCCAGTGGTAAGAATCTTTGTTTTCTTGATGATGAGCTTCAGTTGATATTGAATACTGTGTGATCTACATCTTCGGAATTCTGATCGTGAGCCAACTATGAATATGTTCAGACTTAAAGACAATGAGGAAAGTGAGTGAGGTTAACTTTAAATACATATTTTGTACTATTATTTTAATATGAATAATATATTTGTTAATTATTTAATAATTAATTCTTTACTAAATGTTATTATTTTAACAATTAATAAATAATTTAATTTCAAGAAGCATGAGTACAATAAAGGACATAATTCAGATCTGCTGTTCTTAAGGCTACTGGGAGTTGTATCCTTCTCTTTTACTATCCTCCTTTCTTTTTATCCTCCTTTTTATTTTACTATTCCCCTTTTTTTCTAGCCTTCTTTTTTACTATCCTCCTTTCTTTCTAACCTTTTTTTTACTCTCTCTCTCTCTCTCTCTCTCTTTCTCTCCATCATATGAGCATGAGGCAATGGCCATGAAGGAGGTGCACTCTGAAGGACTTGGCAAAAAACAAAGCCTCAGAAATTGATGGAATACCAATGGATGTATTTCAGCAAGAAGATGCTGCCCTTCGTGTGCTCACCATGTTAAGAAATCTGAAGAACAACTACTTGGCCAACTGACTGGAAGAGATTTACATTTATTCCAATTCTAAAAAAAGATGACCAAAGAGTGTGTAAATTATAGAACAATATTACTAATATCACACACTAGAAAAATCCAGCTGAAGATTATTCAGAAAAGACTTGAGGAGTACATTGACAGAGAACGATGAGAAATACAGGATGGGTTTAGAAGAGGTCATGGCACTAAGGACATTATTCCCAAATGTCAGATGGATCTTGGCAGAAAGCAAACAGTATCAGAAGTTTGTCTCTCTGTTTAATTGACTATGCAAAGGGATTTGACTGTGTGGATCACAAAACAATGTGGATAACCTTGAAAAAAAATGGGAATCTTAGAGTACCTGTTCGTGCTTATATGAAAACTATAATTGGACAAAGAAGCAGTCCTCAGAACTGAGCAAGGAAACACTGTTCAAAATCAGTAAAGGAGTGCATCAGGGATGCATCCTGTCCCTGTACATTTTCAATCTATAGGCAGAACAGATCATTGAGAAAACAGGGCTTTATGAGGAGGAGTGTGGTATCAGGATTGGAGGAAGACTCATTAACAACTTACCATATTCAGATGACACAACCTTGCTTGCTGAAACCAAGGAGGACCTGAAGCACTTGATGTAAAAGGTCAAGGACTGTAGTCATGAATATGGGTTGAAGTTCAACATCAAGAAGACAAAGATTCTTGCCACTGGGCAAATTGGCAGCACCATAATAGATGGAGAAGAGATT
>NW_006399786.1:14279557-14281635 GCF_000299155.1 Elephantulus edwardii | reverse complement strand
ATTGCAAAGACAGAAGAGGAAGAAAAGACCAAAATGGATGTCAGAAGAGACTCTGAATATTACACTGGTGTTCAGGGAAGCCAAAGCTCAAGGAAGAATTCAAGATACTAAAGTCCTGAAAAGAAGATTTAAAAGACAGCGTGTGATGACAAAGTAAAATATTACAATGAAATGTGCAAGAAGTTGGAGTCAGAGAATCAAAAGGGCCGAACTCGCTCAGCATTTCTTAAGCTCAAGGAACTGAAAAACAAATTCAAACCTCCAGTTGCTATAATCAAGGATGTTTTAGGCAGAAAATTAAATGATCCAGGAAGTATTAAAAGAAGATGGAAAGAATATACTGAGTCACTGTATTGAAAAGAATTGGCAGACACAGAACAATTTCATGAAACAACGTATGAACAAGAGCCAATAGTGATGAAGAATACAATAATATCCTTGAAAATATTTCCTCCTATTCCTTTCTAGTTAACTCTCTAAAGTGCCAAATCTACCCACCCACTGATCTGTTTTTCCTAGATTTAGTAAGTTTTAGTTCTGTTATTTTTTAAAGAATCCATACAACTTTTAAAAAACACTTGTAATTTGATTTCTTCTCTTAGAAAAGTGTTTCTGAAAAACACTCATGGCCCTCTCTTTATCATTTATGAGTCACTACAAATTTTTCCAAATTTAGTTTTATAGATATATCATTTTTTGCTCATTCATTCTTCAATATTTAGGCATTTATTCTATTTATAGACTTAGGTTATTGTGAATAAAACTGTTATGAACATCTGTGTACAAATTTTGTGTGGGCATATGTTGCCATTTCTCCTGGGTATTACCTAGTAGTGCATTTATGAGTCATATAAACTTCACTGTAATCCCAAAACCATGGCATTCCAGGCCACTAGCTTCTCCATGGTGAAAAGGATGGGCACTCTCCTCTGGGGTGATTTACTGCCTTTGAAAACCTGCTGGAGGGTCAGCTATAGGTTGCTTCTGACTCTAGAGTATATGATAGCATCATGTTGTTTGGTGCTTTCAAATCAAATACAATTTATAGTGATTCTATAAAGACATATCTGAAACTTGTCCTATCCTATGCCGTCATTATCATCTCTGACGTACTCAAGCCCATTATAGAAATGACTGCATTATTCTGTCTGGTTGAGGGTATTATTCTCTTTCACAGACCTTCCACCTTTCCAAACAAGAGGTCCCATTCCAAGGAATAGCCCCTCTGAACATGCCTAAAGTAAGTGAGGGGAACCTTAGTTATCTTGCCTTCAAGGAACAATACAGCTGCACTTTCTCCAAGACATATATATTTGTTCTTTTGACAATACCTAGAATATTTTGTATTCTTTGCCAATACCATAGATCAAAGTCATTACTTCTTCTGTCATTCTTATTCATTGTCTCAGCTCTCAGACCATGTCCTGAATCACACAAATGTTAGACTTCCAATCGACACTGTTCTTTCTCAGTAATTTAGTCAGGTGCCTGACTGCAAACTTTCCTAATGTAATATGTGTCCTGATCCCCTGACTCTTGTAACAAGTGTCTTGACTGTGGATCTAAGTGAGATAATGTCTTTGACAGTTATGATCTTTTCTCAACCTATGATAAAGTTGCCTATCTGTCCAGAGGTGAGAATTTTTGTTTTCTTGATGTTGAGATGTAATCCATAAGGAAGGCTATTTATTGTTTTTGATCATCTGCACCAAGTCCTTAAGTACAAACACACACACACTTAATTTACTTCAACCACAAAATTCCACATTCTTAAAAACAAATTGGCACTTTAAATCTAATAATGTCTCTGGTGCTATAGTGTCATGGCGTGTTGTGCTGTAAGAACAAGGTGGCACATTCTCCCAACTGTGTGATTCCTCTATTGACTTTCCTGTCTGTGAAGAAAGATACAGTGTCCTGGGGAGCTCTGGTGGCCTAGTGGCAAGGAGCTGCAACTACAATCCCAGAGGCACACGGTTCGAATCCACCAGATGCTCTGCTGGGAAAAGGAGGGACAATCTCCTCCTGTACCAGTCAGATCTGATTTGACGGTACACTCACACAAAAATAATAATTAA
>NW_006399786.1:14274220-14279457 GCF_000299155.1 Elephantulus edwardii | reverse complement strand
ATTAAACAAGATCCCCACCTCACTCCATATACAAAAACCAACTCAAGGTGGATCATGGACCTAGGACTAAAACCAAGGACTGTAAACTTCATTCAAGAAAAGCTTGGAAAACACTCTTAACACCAGCAGTCAAGAAATCAAAAGACAAATGGCATTAAGAAAATCTGGTCATGGACCACTCCAGAATGCTGAAGAGCAATGACGTCAGTCTAGAAACAAAGTTGCACCTAAGCCAGGCTATGGTCTTCTAATTATGTGTCATGCTTCAAAGAGTTGGACAATGACTAAGGATGACAGAAGAATAGATGCCTTTGCATTGTGGTGCTGGAGAAGAGTCTTGAACATACCATGGACTGCCAAGAAAACAAATAGGTGTGTCTTGGAAAAGTCGTCTTCCCTTGAAGGCTAGGATTTTGAAGCTCAACCTCACTTACTTTGGGCAAGTGGCCAGGAACGATTTGTCCTTGGAGAAGGACATCATGGTCGGAAGGGTGGAGAGACAGTGCAGGAAAGAAAGATCCCAGATGCAATGGATTGATACAGTAACTGGGACGATGGCAGTTGGTGTGTCGGAGGTAGGGAGACTGGCTCAGGACAAAGAACGGTTCAAAGCTGCTGTACACAGGGTCTCTATACATCGCCGGCAACTCAGTGGCACATAACATACTACAACACATTTGGAAGCATGAGTGGCATCCACTTCCTAAATAACATGCCTGTGAAACTCTATGAACTTTGATATACGTTGATAGTTGTTACATAGAGTCAGTATGAGTTGTGCTCAACTTGAAGGCAAACAACAGCAACAACATGATGAGCTACCTCTCAATGCATATGTGTCTATTTTTTAAAATAAGATATTCTTTATCAAAATCATTATAGTAAAAACCATATTAATAGTTGTAATATAATTATTATAGAAAATGTTCTCATGAAATATCATTTCCTAACATGTTTTCAAAAATATGACTAGTCTATAGTTATGACTTTTTCTCTACATTTCACCTGAAATTATCATGTTATAAGCAGAATATCCCCTAAAAACTCATTTTATAGTCTTCTTAAATAATTTTCTGTATTATTATTAAAAATATTAGCAAAAATTCTAGAATATACTGATATTATTTTCACATCATATTGTTTATTGTCTTTTCAATCTATGAAACTTTAGCGCTTTTTTTCTTGGGGAAAGCTTTCAGTAAAGTGAGGGATACTTCAGAGCACATAATAGAAAAATCATAACACTGTCATAGATGTCAGAATATATTGCAATCAGCCATATAATAGCACTGCCTGGAAAACAGCCATTATTTCTGAGGAGCTCTTTATGGTCTGGTAAATTGTATTACATTTAAACAAAATAGAAATGACATTCCTATACAAAATAGTTTAATCACTCGGTACATGGTTAATTTTTCTGACATACCCTATTTCTTCTTTCTGTGAAATGTATGCTTTTGGATTTTTGTTTATCTAGTTACTTTGAATTCAAAAGTGCATGTCCTTAATTTTACCAAAGGAATGTGAATGCATCAAAAAGGAAAGAATAAAAATGTACATTCTTCTCTCCTTAAAAAAAAAGCCAATACAGACTGTTAATGATATTTTCAAATTTTAAGTCTACATAATGTCATCTCTGCATATGTCTGTATTTGCATGTAGACAAAAGAGATAAGAAAATGTGAGAGAGGTGGTAAGAGAGAACTAATAAACGAAGCAGGGAATACTAGGACAGTAATAAGGCTAGAGAGCATAATGGTGAGTGAACTAACTCAGTCTCAGAAGGATAAATACTGCACAAAACCATTATTGTAAAAATAGAAGACAGTTAGTAATGTGTGAGGGTAGAAGTCCAAAGAGGGAAGGAGTGTGACTCAGGAGGGCTGAGGGTAAGGAGAGGGGCTGCAGAGGTTGATGGGCCTTGGAAGGAGGTGGAAGAATTGGGATAGATCTAATAGGTATCTGAAAAGATTATGTGTTAATGATAATAGATCAATGCTGATTAATTTTATAAAACACAATGTATGGGAATGATTACATAAACCACAATGGGAATGAAAAAAATGTGTGAAAAACAAATGTACATTAATGAAACACAATATACACAAATTTTTCAGGCAAACAAATATGAAATAATATAAATTCTATTTAAAAACCCAATAAAACAATGCATGCCTTGAAGCTTTTAAAATCTTATCTTGGATAAGGTTCCTATCTTGTTGTATTGTTATGTACCTTGAGAAGAGACTCATGACTGGCCCCTAGAGGTTTTTCAGAGGCTATAAATCATGCAGAATGAGAGTCCATATCCTTCTTCCATGGAACAGCTGGTTAATCTGAACTACAAGCCATCAAGTTGGCAGCACAACTCCTGATCACTAGGTCACTAGATAGTGAGTATAGAGTTACAGTTAGCTAGATTCTTCTTTTTCTTCATTTCTATTATTTCAGTCTTTCTGTTCGAAACTTTTACCATATGCTCACAGGCTTGAACTCATTTGGCTATGTCATTAAAAAAAGCTGGATGTGGGATTTTATTATTTGATTATCGAGTGTTTTGTACATGCTGAAGAAAATTAGTATTCCAGCTTTGCTGCTCACTGTTAGACACTGCACGCATATAGAGCACATTATGCATCAGACCAGTTAAGAGGTTTTAAATTAGATTTGTGACTTGAAAGTTTGAATAAGAAAACTAATAGAACACAAAATGAAGCAGAGGGAAAATTAGATTAATTATCTACATCATTCAGTGTGAACAGTTGCTGATGTACTGTGTTGCTGAGTGGTATTTCAGTTCTAAACTGAGCCTTCATTTAGTTTATATTGAGTTGCCATAATCATTGTGAAAACACATACACATATTTATAGATTTTAAAATATCCTGGAGTGGTTTTAAAATAAAAATACATTTAAATAAGTCATTCATATCCTCTATCTTTCTTTTTATACTTGTGATCTCCCTTTCTACTTTAACTGAACTTGATTGAAGAACTAAAACCAATGAATTCTAAAAATTCTAAGGTATTACAAATTCTAAAATGTACACAGAGTGATGATTTCTTATGGAATAATGGAAAAATCTAAAGTATAGTGTGTACATATAATTAGAACTATCTTTATGCTACAATTAATACAAATAAAAAGTTGCATCTTTTTCTCTAAAATAAATCATCTCTTCATTAAAAATAAACATATATTTTCATAATCATCTTCAATTTTCCAGCCCATTTGTGAAAAAGTTATGTTTACGTCACTCAGTGGAAATGACAAAGTCTTAATAAAGGTATTGCTGAATTGTAACAACAAAGTTAAATTCTCTTGAACTATTTCTAAAGCTGCTTTCTCTACCCTATGCTATTTAGACAAACTGAACCATTTTTTTTGCACACTAGTCCAGTTCAGATACAACTTCTACGTCACTTGTACTTGTCAGTGTACTCATGCTATGTGTACCTGCATATGCCCTTTGCTCTTATTTCAGTCTTGTATAATGACAATGAGATTGACATTTAACCGAAATACATCCTGCTGGTGCATCAAACATGCCTAGATAAATATCCACCTGTCTCTCGTAAATGACATCAGGTGCTTTTTCTGTATGATAAGCTATATTTTAATTTTCAATATTCATTTCTCAGGTTAAATTTCTGAGGTTAAATTGTCATAATATCCTTAAGATGATAAAAGACTAGGCAAATAAAGAACATTTGCAAATTCACCTTTATAATGAATGATGCATGATAATTACTATTATAGTTACGATTTTTATTGATAATTTTATAGATTAATTCTATAATATCATAATGAAAAACAGCATGATATTCTCCCAGAAATAAAACCACATGAACTATAAATTATCTCATTGTCATGTATTTATGTAATATAAATATTTTGACTCACTGGACACCATTTCAGTTTAAGTTTTAATTGAATATATAAAGTGATAAACTAGACAAAGTGTTATGTAGAGATATATATAGATTAGGAAGAAATATAGCATCCATAGGTTGTTAGGTTACACAAAATAACAGATTGCCTAAAAAAAATAAAACACAAAGTAATACAAAACTAACACAAAATTTTGCCCAATATCAAGGTTTACTATTAATTTTAGATACAGTATATGGGGTAAGAAAAGACATAAAGGAAACAGAGAAATCTGAGAGTACCTGCCACGTTACTAAGGTAATTTTATGCCTTTTTAGAATGCACTCAGGTCAAAATGAATACATATTTCAATGTATATTATATATGTATCTCTATTAATTAAATACAACAGTCAAATAGTAGTGCAAATTTGTACTTTGACTTCATATAGTGGCATAATTTATCAGATATTCTCATGGGAAGTATCCTCAAAATACTTGACTATTAGCACCAGAAGTCAAGAAATCAGAAGATTAAACGCATTGGGAAAATTTGCTGTCAGGGATCTCTCTAGAGTTCCAAAGAGCAACAATGTCAGTACAGAGAAGAAGGTGCACCTGATCCAGGCCGTGATCTTCACAATTACTTACTATACATTAGAGAGCTGAAGAATGAATAAAGACGACAGAAGAAGAATCAGTGCCTTTGAGTCGTGTGCTGAAGGACATTGACCATACCATGGATCAAAGTAAGATGAAATAGTTGACACTTTCAATTACTTCATCTATCATGGTGATATCAATTGGCTGAATGGTGGTGAAGATACTTGTTTCATTAATGTTGAGATGTAATCCATTGTTATTATTGGTAAGTGCCATCGAGTCGTTTTGACCTCTGAAACTTGCTTTATCCTTTGCCAACCTCATCATCTCTGACACACTCACCTCCATTACCCCAGTCACTGAGTCAATCCATCTCATCCAGAGTCCTCCTCTCTTGCACTGTCCCTCCACCCACACAAACATAATATCCCTCTCCAAGGATTGGTCCCTCCTTGCAACATGTCCAAAGTAGGTTGGACAAAGATTCAGAATCCTTGCCTTCAAGGGGCAGCCTGGTTTCACCCTCTCCAGGATAAATCTCTTTGTCCCCCTACCAGTCTTTGATATGTTCAATACTCTTCTCCAGTACCACAGCTCAAAGGTACCAATTCTCCTTCTATCATCCCTAGTCATTGTCTGCCTTTCTAATGCAAAACAAGTAATTGTGAAGACCAAGGCCTGGATCAGCCTCACCTTAAGTCTCCAGACTGACATTCATATTGAAGTCTATAATTCTTTTTTTTTCTATATTTTATTAATTTTCAT
>NW_006399786.1:14267132-14273148 GCF_000299155.1 Elephantulus edwardii | reverse complement strand
CAGCATTTGTTGCTTGCTGTTCTGTTAAATTTTGCTATTTTGACTGGGGTGAAATGATATCTCATAGTTGTTTTAATTTGCATCTCTCTTAGGGCTATAATTCTTAATCTTCTTCAACAAGGACTTCAAGTCCTCCTCACTGCTTAAACTATGTACCATAAAGTATCCTATACTATTAATGGTGGTGTATTATCCTATTGAAAATCAATGTTTTTCATTCATATCAACCTTAGAAAATGCCTATTATATGTATACATACATCTCCATCTTTCTCATTTTGATGCCTTTTTCTAAAGACTGGTTCCTCCTGACAACATGTCCAAAATATGTGAGATGGCATTTCATCTTCCTTTTCTATAAAGGGCACCCTGATTCATTTTATTCAGGACAGACCTGTTCTCTTGTTATTTCATTAGATATCTAATAATATTCTCTAATGCCACCACTTGAAGACATAAATTGTTATTTATCATCCTTAGATTATCTATATCTCTATCATCTGTATCTATCTATCTATCTATCTATCTATCTATCTATCTATCTATCTATCTTTGTCTCTCTATCTATATCTACCTATGCAAACAGAATAAGTAAATCCTTTTATATATTTTTCCATTTATATATAAATGCAAACAGATTAAGTAAATTCTTATGAAATTAATCCAAGTACCTGACTCTCTAATAGTTTGGTTTCCAGAAGGTGTGCCTGAAATATGAGGATTCCACTAGGCCATCGTCCTTCTCACATTTCTTTCTTCCCTTAATTTCTTTGCTTTTAAGAAAATATATGCAAACTTTTTGCCACCTTGAAAAATCATATGAGTTTCAAGTATGCTTTTAACCAAAAAATATGAGTTGCCAGTATGCTTTTAGTTTTTTTATTATAAAAAGAACTGGGAAGCGGGAGGGGAAGGGAGTAAATGAAGAAATTGTGCAACAATGTCTGTTTTAAAAAAGAAATAAAGTGAACTGAGGGAGGGTAAAGGAGGGGACTGTGTAAAATGAATGACTGAAAGTCCGATTATTCTGTAAACTTTCATCAAAATCACAATTTAAAAAATTTTAAATGCATTTATTATTTAAGAAAAAAGTTTACATTTTATCAATCAAATATATAGAAAAAGTTTCTTTCAATAGAGAAGGATAGAAAATGAAACAGCATTGTATATTTAAAGTGTTTAAATATCAGCTTCTACTTTGTTTCAGTAGAAAGGACTGGCAGTCTCAGTAAGAGCTTAAAATTTAAGGAGCTCTGGTGACCTTGTTCTCACAGAATGGTACTGATAAGGCAAGTTCGGTTACTCTCTGGCAATTGCTGTTTTCTCCCTTGGTAAAGGTGATGTATTTAAACCACTAAGCTTTCAGTTAGCAGACAAATACTGTATATACCATATCACTAGGACTTAATTCAACATCCAAACCTACTTGTTGTTTCTATGTACCACTGAGATGAAACCAACTTTTTTTTTCCTTTTTTAAAAAAAAATTATTCTGATTTATTTGCAAAGTTTGAATACATTGTTTTTCACAAAAGATCCTGTCCTTTTCCTTCACCCCAACCACCCATCGAATTGTGCAACCCTATGATTAACACCCAATGCCCCTCACCCACCCACACCCCACAGCATTATTCATTAGACTGGCCTCAGCCACCCTATTGTAGTTTTGTTGCAGGTAACTTGGATGCTTTAAGACAGTTGATTTCTTTGGCCCTCCAGTGCCCTTTTAGAGACAGTAAAATCACACCACACACACACACACACTAAACAAACAAAAATAGAAACAAACAAAAAAAACCTTGAACATACTTTTCTTGTGGAGCCATGGGTAGATTTGAACTACATCCATTTGAGTTGACAATAGAATTCCTTACTCAGTTGTTTGTTATTACTGTTATGTGCAGTCGAGTCGGCTTCAAATTTATGTACAACAGCCCTAAACCCTGCTCTGTCCAGTGCCAATCGCACTGTCTCCAACACATCCAACTTGATTACCCCAGTCACTGACTCAATCCACCTCACAGAGAGTCTTCCCCTGCTGTGCTGTCCCTCAACCCTCCCTAGCATAATGTCCTTCTCCAAGGAGCGATCCCTTTTTGCAACATCTCGAAAGTATGTCAGACTAAGCCTCAGAATCCTTGCCTCCAAGGAGCAGCCCAGTTTAACCCTCTCTAGGATGAATCTGTTTGTTTTCTTAGCAGTCCATGGTAATATTCTTAGTCCTTACTCCAGTCAATACTCTTCTCCAGCACCACAGATCAAAGGCATCAATTTTCCTTCTATCTTCTCTAGTAATTGTCTGACTCTCTGACACAGAACAAGTGATTGTAAAGATCATGGCCTGTATCAGGCACACTTTAGTCTCCAGAGTGACACAATTGCTCTTCAGCACTTTGAAGAGGTCCCTAATATCAGACTTTCCCATGGCAATATGTCTTTTAATTTCCTGGCTGCTGGTGCCAAGAATGTTGGAGCCACACAAATTAAAGCTATGAACAATCTCAATCTTGTCACCATCCATCCTGATGCTGCCTACTAGTCCTGTGGTAAGAATATTTGTCTTCTTGATATTGAGCCTCAATCCATACTGAAGGCTACAGTCCTTGACCCTCTGCAGCAAACATTTCAGGTACTCCTTGGTTTCAGCAAGCAGGGTTGTGTCATCTGCATAATGCAGATTGTTGATGGATCTTCCACCAATCCTGTCATCATACTTCTCCTCATAGAGACCAGCCTCCTAGATAATCTGTTCTTCATATAGGTTGAAAAGGTGTGGAGATAGGACACATCCCTGGATTACACCATTCCAAATTTTGAACCATGCAGTGTTCCCTTGCTCTGTTCTGACGACTGCCTCCTGGTCCAAGTATAGGTTTCGCATTAGAACGATCAAGTGTTCTGGAATTCCAATTCTTCTCAGAGTCAGCCACAGTTAGTTATGATCCACACAGTCAAACACCTTTGCATAATCAATGAAACACAGACAGACATTGCTCTGGTATTCTCTGCTTTCAGCTAAGATCCATCTAACATTAGCTACAATATCCCTAGTACCATGACCCCTTCTACACCACCCAGCCTTGACTTCTGGCAGTTCTCTGCTGATGTGCCGTTCCAGTAGTTTTTTTGATAATCTTTAGAAGAATCTTACTTGCATGTGAAATCAATTATACTGTTCTATAATTTCCACACTCCCAAAACTTGCTAAAGCCTACCTATATCTATACATTTTATTGCTTCATATTATTGTACTGACTTAGTTACTTATGAAAATAGTAATTCAGTAATTCTCTATTTGAATTACATTTCATAAGAAAACAATTTATCTATTTTCTTAGGTCATGAATAAATATACATTTAGTAATTATTTTAATCTATTTTCTCTGTAATTTCCTAATTTTCTCAGTATAACACTGCATGGTTCAAAATCAGGAAAGGAGTGCATCAGGGACACATCCTGTCCTTATACCATTTCAATCTGTATGCAGAACAGATCATTCAGGAGGCAGGGCTTTATGAGGAGGAGTGTGGCTTCAAGATTAGAGGAAGACTCATTAACAACCTATGATATGCAGATGACACAACCTTGCTTGCTGAAACTGAAGACCTGAAGCACTTGTTGCAAAATGTTGACTGTAGTCTTCAACAAGGTTAAAGTAATTAAATTTTAAATACTCAGTTTTAAACTTGTTGTTGTTGATTGCCTTTGAGTTGAACATGACACACAGCAACCCTATGAACAAAAGATCTGAAGATCCTCTACAACTACTGACATTTATCAAAGTTCAATGACTTTCAGAAGGCACATTGTTTAGGAAGTGGATGCCACTCCTGCTTCCAAACATGTCATAGTATGTTATTCTTGTAGTGTGCCATTGAGTCATCTGTGATGCATAGCCACCCTATGTACAGTAGCTCTCAAACTTTCCCTGTCCTGAGCGAGTCTAATTCTGACACACCAAGCCCCATTGCCCCCGTCACTGTAGCAATTAATCTCATCAGGGTCTTCCTCTCCTGAGTTGTTCCTCTACCCTTCTGAGCATGATGTCCTTCTCCAAGGAGGACTGCTCTCTCCTGGTCACATGCCCAAAGTGAGTGAGGTGGAGCTTCAAAATCCTAGCCTTCAAGGAGATTCTTTGTTTCACCTTCTCTAAGACAGACCTATTTGCTTTCTTGACAGTCCATGGTATATTCAAGGCTCTTCTCCAACACCACAGCTCAAACTCATTTATTCTTTTTCTGTCATCCTTAGTTATTGTCCAACTCTTTGAAGCATAACAAGTAATTGAGAAGATCATGGACTGGATTAGGTGCACCTTTCTATCTAGACTGACATTGTTGCTCTTCAGCACTCTGGAGAGGTCCATGAAAGCAGATTTTCCCAGTGCCATTTGTCTTTTGATTTCCTGACTGCTGGTGTTAAGAGTGTTGATCATGGATCTGAGCAAGCTGTAATTGTTAACAACCTCAATCTCTTTTCCATCTATTATGGTTCTGCCAATTATCCCAGTGGTCTTATTGATGTTGAACTTCAATCCATATTCTTCATAGAGTCCAGCTTTTTAAATAATTTGCTCAGCAAACAGTGAGTAGATATGGAGAGAGGATACAACTCTGGTGCAAACTTTTCTTCCTATGAAATTAGGTAGCACACCCTTGCTCTGTTCTCACAATAGTCTCTTGGTTCATGCTTCTCAATGTTAGATGTAATTTATTTTGATCGATACAGTCAGATGCCTTTTTATAGTCAATATAACATTAATAAACCTTCTTCTGGTATTCTCTGCTTTCAATTAGGATCCGTCTGTCATCAGTAATTATATCCCTGGTGTCCCAGCTTCTCCTAAATCTAGCATGTATTAGCAATTCTCTGTTTATATAATGTTTAAGTCTTTTTTATTATTTTAGCACTATTTTGCTTGTATGTGATATTAGTGATGGTGTTATAGGGTGTTATCAGGTTGAGTATCCTTTGTAGCAACCCTAAAAGCAACAGAACTGAATCCCTGTCCTATTCTATGCCAACCTCATGATACACATGAACTCAATGCTTTAGTCAGTCAGTCCATCTGGTTGAGAGTAGTTCTTTCCTATGATGTTCCTTCAACTTTCCAAGTACAATGTCTTTCTCCAAGAAAAAGCTTCTCCTAGCAACATATCCAAAGTTTGTGAGATGAAACTTCTCCATCCTTGACTCCAAAGAATAGTCTTGTTTCACTTTCTTCAAGACATATCTGTTATTCTTCTGGAAATCCATAGGATATGCAATACTCTCCTCCAACACAACTGCAAGGCATCAATTACTCTTCTTTCATCCTTATTTATTTCCAGAACTCAGGTGTGTAGCAAGCAATTGAAAAGATTATAGTCTGACCAATGTTCACCTTAGTCCCTAACCAAACAGCATTGCTCTTCATTAATTTGGAGCGGTCCATGGAGATGGGAGTATGGGGATTGGAGACATTGCCAGTACAAAATTTCTCCAGATCCCCTAATTCCAGTACCTAGGACATTGCTTGTGGATGCAAGTAAGAAGAGATTGTTGAAAGTTTCAAGATTTTTCTATCTGTCGTGATGTTTCTTATGGATCCAGTGGTGAGAAATTTGTTTAATTAACATTGAGATGCAATCCATATTGAAGGTTACAGTGTTTGATCCTCTTAAGCTAGTGTTTTAAGTCCTCCTCATTTTCACTAAGGAAGGTTGTATCATCTGCATATTGAAGGTTATTGATGAGTCTTCCTCTAATCCTGTTGCTATATTGTTCTTCTTAGAATATAGCTTTTTTAATAATTTGAAGAGTATAAACATCAAATAGGAAGAAGGATTGGCCACCCATTTCTGAAATAGCAGGCCTCTGGAAACCATATGCACAACAGAACACACGCAGATTAACAGAAAGGGCAACCTAGGTAGAACGATCAAGTATGGAAATACAAAGGAGGAGGAACAGTTGTAAGCAGACCCTAGTGATTGGTACATGGAATGTGAGAGCCATGAATGAAGGAAAATTAGAA
>NW_006399786.1:14233661-14264497 GCF_000299155.1 Elephantulus edwardii | reverse complement strand
GGTGTGTCAGAGGCGGTATGGTTGGCGCAGGATAGAGCAGGGTTTAGGGCTGTTGTGCATAGGGTCGCTATGAGTCGGAAACGACTCGACGGCACATACCAACATAAACATCAAATAGGTATGGAGCAAGGGTACAACCCTAAAGCATGCCTTTCTTCCTCTTAAACCATACAGTATTCACTAGTCTATGCCAGGAAATTTGGAGGACAGCTGTCTTGCAAACAGATTCCAGAGGTCCATATTTGCCCACATTCCTAAGAAAGATGATCCAAAGAATGTCAAAATTATCGAGCAAAATCATTAACATCACATGCAAGCAAAATATTGAAGATTATTTTTAAATGGTTAGAACGGTACATAGATAGGTAATTGCCAGAAGTTCAAGCAGGATTTAGAAGAAGGGCTGTGACTCTTGGGATATCATTGCTAATATCAAATGGGTCCTGGCTGACAGTAAAGAATACTAGAATAATGTCAATTTGTGCTTTATTGACTATGAAAAGTATTTGTATGGATCATAACAAGTTGTGGTGGATATTGAGAAGAATGGAAAGCTCAAAGTACTAAATTGTACTCATGGACACCTATACCTGGACCAGGAGATTATTGTCCCAACAGAGCTGGGGAATAGTTTAAATTAAAAAGGAAGTGACTCAAGATTGCATTCTCACTTTATGCCTATTCAGCCTGTATGCTGAGCAAATTATTTGAGAATCTGGACTCTGATAAGGAATGTGACATCAAGATCTGAGGGAGACTCATCAATAATCTGCATTATTCAGCCTTGCTTGCTGAAAGTGAGAAGGACTTGAAGCACTTGTTACAGAAGTTTAAGGAATGCAGCCTTCAGTATGTATTGCATTTCAATGTCAAGAAAACAAATATTTAGTACTGAACCTATAGGCAACATCGTGATGGGTGGAGAAGAGATTGAAACTGCCAACAACTTCAACTTGCTTGGAACCACATTAAGACCCTCAGTACCAGTAGTCAGGAAATAAGACACATTGTACTGGAACATCTGCAATGAGGGACCTCTCCAAATTATTGAGGAGTAATGATGTCAATGTAAGGACTAATGTGTATCTAATTTAGGCCATGGACAATGAGTAAGGTTAACCAAAAAAAAATGATGCTTTTGAACTGTGGTGGAGAAGAGCACTGAGCACCCCATTGATTGTCAAAAGAGCAAAGAAATATATCTTGGAGAGGGCGTATCCATAGTCCTCCTAGGAGGCAAGTATGATGAGGCATTGTATCGCAGGGACAATTCCTTGGAGAGGGAAATGATGCTAGCAAATGTGGAAGGTCGGGGAAGGAGAGGAAGACCATCCACCACGGGGACTGACATGGTGACTGCTGCAATGGCTTCTAGTGTGTTAGAAAGTGTGAAGGTGACACAGCATTGGATAGGGTTCAGATTTTTCATTCATAGGGTTGCTGTTAGTCGTACTTGACTCAATGGTTTATGTTATGTGCCATTGACCATATTCTGTTGGATCACTTTACTTGGGAATTGGAACAAATATGAATATTTTCTAGTCAGTAGACTAGGCAAACAGTTCTCCAAATTTCCAGGCATAGACTGGTGAGCATGTCCAAGTCTGAATCTACTAGTTGAAACATTTTCATTGGTTTTTCATCCATTCTTGTCTTATTTTTTGAAAATGACTTATTTTGATTTGAACTTCTTCCTTTATTACCACTGACTCTTGATAATATTGTATTTCCTAAAATATTTCAGTATCAGGCAATTCTTTTTGGTAAGTGATTCTGTATATTCTCTCCATCTTCTTTTAATGCCTACTAGATCATTCAAGATTTTGACCCTAACATCTCTCAGTATTGCAATGAAAGGCTTGGATTGTTTTTTCAGCTTTTTGGGTTTGAAAAATGCTAAGCATTCTTCCTCCATTTTTAATCTCCAGCTATAGCTCTGTGAAAATTTCTTTATAATACTTTGCTTTATCTTCTTGAGCTGCCCTTTGAAATCTTCTTTCCAGATCTTTTACTTATGCATCTCTTTCCTTTGTTTTGGTTTTATACACCCTAAAGCAATTGAGTTGCATTATGAAATAGGCTGCATTATTTCAAACGGTTTCCCCTCAAATACAATGAAAAAAATTATAGCCTTCATGACATTCTAATTTTAAAATCTTTATGTGGTCTGTATTATGAAAATTGGAGTAGAAATGGACAAGTGTCTAACAACTGATTTGAGTGTTAACTGCCTTGATAGTCTAATCTCATCATTATATCGCCTATTTCATTACTTAGTCCAATTCTGACATCATATGTTAAAAAGTAATAGAGAAAGTATAAGAATTAAGGTGGCAGAAAGAAAGTAAAGAAGATTGTGAAAGGTATTAAAAAAAAAATGTTAAAATTTTCTGTTTTATCAGCATCTTCCATCTGTTCTCCTGGCATTATCACCATTCCCTTGTCTCTGACTACTCTACAATCTGTACTCTTTTTTGCAATTTAAGAAATTTTCCAATCCCACTATGCAAACCGATCACTATGTCCACCTAACCTATCAGCAGGAGGATTAACATGCATGTGATTCAGCTGTGGCATGGTAAAAACAATTGATAACAGCAACAGGACTAATGTTCTTATTATATCTCTATTTCCATTTTTCTTTCTTGTCATGAGGTTTTCTGGGACAGGGAAAAGTTATCTCTACTGTAGAAAATAAACCAGTGATTCTAAAGAAAACAGAACTGAAGAGCAATAATCGTTCTGACATGTTTTGATTAGGAAAGTGTCTGAGCCTGTTCTTCGGGAGCCACATTTTCTGAGAAAACTTGTGTTTCCTTTTCTTTTATCTCATGAAGTTTCGTTTCTATTGTTAGCAACCAACAGAAATCTGACCAATAATGCAAGCAAAGTTGATTTTACTGAAAATTTGAGTATGAATGACATATAAAATGAATAAAAATTATATCAATAACAAAAGAATTTAATGAAAAATAAGATCACCTAGTTATCAAAGAGGAAACTAGCATATGTGTGAAAGAGAAGAGAATGGCTTAATATAGTGCTGAAATTGCTTATGTACAATGAAACACCTTTGGTTCTTTGCTTTGGGAGTTTATGTTAAGGGTTACATGGGACATTCCAGTTATTTGGTCTAAACTGTATTTAACATTTCTGTTTTAGTTCATTTCTCATTTTGTAGTATTGATTTGCCTCTTTTTATCTGAAGAAACAGAAATTATAGGCACGTTTAGAGAGGGAAAGGAAACAGAATGTGCTGTTAATTGTCTCTGTCAACAGTTCCCCCCTTTGCCATGAGAATGGAATAATGACTGAGGGATCTCTCATGTCCTCATGGCAAAAAACTGGACTGCAATCCTGAAAGCATGCAGTTCAAGACCACCAGCTGGTTCATCTGAGAAGGATGATGAGTCTCCTCGAATGTGATTTAATGCCATTGAAAACCCACTAGAGGGTCAGCGATGGGACTGTTCCGAATCTATGGTATGCAACATTATCATCACTGAACATTTTTATTGAAGAGGGAAAATGCAAAATAGAACTTCAACTCATGGAATCCAGATTTTATGTAGCCATAGAGGCTAGATTGATTATGGAAACGATTACCATGAAATACTATCTCAACCTTAAACTAACAATACATCCAAAGTCTTCTTAAAACCAAAGAATTGTTTAATTTGACTAGTCAAGCATTTAAGATTTGTGGAACATATATTTCATATCATCATTTTTAACCTCTCAGGACTCTTCCAAAGTTTCTAAGTTGTAAGAAATAGTGTCACCTGGCACAGACATGAATAATTGTATCTATAGAAATAGTCATTGCCTCATCAATCCTTCCCCTAGAGTGCACTTGGGACACATGTATCCCATATGCTGTTGTTATAGTTAGGTGTCACTCATCAAACTGAGTCCGACCTATAACAATCCTATGAACAACAGACCTAAGTCCTGTCCTATTCTTTGTCATCCTCATAATCTCTGATATATTTGGACCCATTGCTACAGTCACAGTGTCAATCAACTTCGTTGAGGGTATTCCTCTCTTTGGCTGACCATACAACTTTCCAAGTATGGTATCCCTTTCCAAGAAATAGCCTCTCGTACTGTCCAAAGTATGGGGGACAACGTTCTCTATCCTTACTCCCAAGGACTGGTCTGGTAGAACCTTTTCCAAGATAAATTTATTCTTTTTGAAGTCTCTGGATTATTTAATATTCTTTTCCAACACCTCAACTCAAATACATCATTTTTCCTTTGTCTTCTTTATTCATTCTCCAGTTCTCAGATGCATAGTAAGTGATTTAAAAGACCATGACCTGAGGCAGGTACACTTTAGTCTTAAAAATGACTTTGTTGTTCTTCAGCATTTTGGAGAGGTCTCTGAGAGTAGATTCTCTTGGTCTCCCGACTGTTCCTATCAAGGGTGTTGACTGTAGAGTCAAGGTGAAATAATTGAAAGTTTCAATCTTTTCTGCATGTATCATGAAGCTGGTAACTGAACCAGTGCTAAGGACCTTTGTTTTTGATGTTGATATGTAACCATATTGAAGGATGCAGTCTTTGTGGAAAGATTTTAAGGAAGCTAGATAGTGTCATCTGCATATTGTAGGTTGTTGATGAGTCCTCTTCCAATCTTTAAATCACATTCTTGTTCAGAGCGTCCAGCTTCTTGAATAATTTACTCAGCATATAGATTGAATAGTTATGGTGAATGTATACATCCTTAACACATTTTACACCGTGCAGCGTCCCCTTGCTTCACACAACCACTAGTTGATCTAGGTATAGATTTTTCATGAGTACGGTTAATTCTTTTATTATTATTATTATTATGGTTATTATTATTATTAATCATAATAGGCATTTCCAGAGGTTTTAGATTTCCATTCATTCATTTCTGCACTTTTCTCCCTGCCCTCCCCTCCCCACCAACTCGCTCCCCCGCCCCGAAGAGAAAGAGAAAAAAAAAATTCCTTTATTAGTATACAATTCGCACGTCCCTTCTCTCCCATCCCCCGCCTCAAGTACACTTCTCTATGCAACCTTAATTCTGGATTCCTGTGCTAACCATAATACTCAATCATATATCACTTCTAATCTGTTCTTTCCCTCATCTGTTTCAATACAATTCTTATCAATGTTAACCGTAGTTTGTTATGATCCACACAGTGAAATGCCTTTGCATAGTCAATTAAACACAGACCGACATTCTTCTGATAATCTCTGCTTTCAGCAAGAATACATTTGACGTGAACAATGTTACCCCAGGTGCCACACACTCTTCTAAACCCAAACCAAACTTCTGCCACATTCCTACCTATGGTTCATATAATCCATTTTTCATCCCTTGCTTTCAAAATACCCTCTACCAATGAAAATACATGATATCAACAAATAATTTAATGAAGAAAATAATCTAATTGTTTAAGGTCTCTTTACATACTATCAAGTTAATAACAGTAACTGAAACTTTAGATGAGAAACTTAGGCAGCAGTGTGCCATGTTACATGTGGAGGTACAATTTGTAAAGGAGAGAAAGAGTTGTTATGTAGTCACAGGAGAGTTGACAATGTCAAAGGATTGTACATTTATAAATTGCTTAACTAGTGCATGTTTTGTTGTGTTCAATCTCAAAACAACAAGCAAATTAAACTTCTTATTTATTACAGTTTATTATATGGATGATAACTGTATGCTTATCTTGCTCATTGAGTTTTAGTAAAACCTTTCCTAAGAGTATTAAAATTTGGCTTGTTGTTACTATTAGGGGCTGTTGAGTTAACTCATAATGAGCCTATGAACAACAGATCTGGATCCTGTCCTATCCTGAACCATCTTCACACTTCCTGACATGCTAGAGCCCATTGTGGGAGTCATCATGTCAGTTCACCTGGTCAGGAGTCTTCCTCTCCTTTGGCAACCCTCCACCCTTTTAAACATCACATCCCTCTCCAAGGAATAACCCCTCCTAGCAACATGCCCAAAGTATGTTTAGGTGAAGCCTCATCATTCTTGCCTCCAAAGAGCACTCCAGCTGCACACTCTCCAAGAAATATTTGTTTACTTTTTAAGCCATCCATGGAATGTTCTGTGCTCTTCTGCAAAATCACAGCTCAAAGGCATCAATTGGTGAGAATCTTTGTCTTCTTGACATTGAGCCTCATTCCATACTGAAGGCTGCAGTTCTTGACCCTCTGCAACAAGTGCACGAGGTCCTCCTCAGTTAGGCAAGCAGGGTTGTGTCATCTGCATAACGCAGACTGTTAATAGATCTTCCACCAATCCTGACGCCACACTTCTCCTCAAAGAGGCCAGCCTCTTGGATAATCTGCTCTGCATAAAGGTTGAAAAGTATTGGAGATAGGACACATCCCTGGCGTACACTTTTCCCAATTTTGAACCATGCGGTATTACCCTGCTCTGTTCTGACGACTGCCTCTTGGTCCAAGTATAGGTTTGTCATTAGCACGATTAAATGTTCTGGGATTCCCATTTTTCTCAGAGTCAGCCACAGTTTGTTGTGATCCACACAGTCCAACACCTTTGTATAATCAATGAAACACAGATAGACATTCTTCTGGCATTCCCTGCTTTCAGCCATAATCCATCTAACATCAGCTACAATATCCCTAGTACCACGACCCCTTCTAAACCCAGCCTGGACTTCTGGCAGTTCTCTGCTGATGTGCTGTTCCAGTCGTTTTTGGATAATCTTCAGTAGAATCTTGCTTGCATGTAAAAGCAATGATATTGTTCTGTAGTTTCCGCACTCACTTGGGTCACCCTTCTTTGGAACGGGAACAAATATAGATCTCTTCCAGTCAGTTGGCCAAGTGGTTGTTCTCCAGATTTCTTGACACAACTTGGTGAGCATGTCCAGAGCAGCAACTGTTAGCTGAAATATGTCAATTCGTATACCATCTATTCCTGGGGCCTTATTTTTTGCTATTTCCTTCAAGACAGCTTGAAGTTCTTCCTTTATCACCATAGGCTCTTGCTCAAATGTTATTTCATTAAATTCTTCTGTATCTGCAAATTCCTTTCGGTACAATGACTCAGTATATTCCTTCCATCTTCTTTTAATACCTCCTGGATCATTTAATATTCTCCCTAAAGCATCCTTGATTATAGCAACTCTAGGTTTGAATTTGTTCTTCAGTTCCTTGAGCTTAAGAAATGTTGAACGAGCTCTGCCCTTTTGATATTCTGACTTCAGCTCCTCGCGCATTTCATTGTAATATTTTGCTTTGTTATCCCATGCTTTGTTATTCCTTGTGCTTTGACTTCTCTATGCTCCAGTGCAATCTTCAGAGTCTCTTCTGACATCCATTTTGGTCTTTTCTTCCTCTTCTGTCTTTGTAATGACCGTTTGCACTCTTCTTGAATGATACCCTTGATATCCTCCCACAACTCATCTAATCTTCGCTCATTAGTACTCAAGGCCTCAAATCTGTTCTGAGATGATTCTGAAATTCAGGTGGGATGATATAAAAGTCATATTTTGGCTCCTGTGGATTCGGTTTAATTTTACTCAGCTTCAGCTTGAACTCGCATATGAGTAGTTGGTGGTCTGTTCCACAATCAGCTCCTGGCCTAGTTTTTACAGCTGATATTGAGCTTCTCCAGCTGTTTTATCCTTAGATGTAATAGATCTGATTCCTATGCATACCATCAGGTGAAATCCATGTGTATAACCTGTGTTTATGTTTCTTATAAAATGTATTTGCAATGAATAAGTCTTTCATTGTACAAAATTTAATCATTCTATCTCCAGCTTCATTTCTGAGGCTAGGAGGTTGAAAATAAAATCACTACTTTTGTTTAAAGTATAAGAAACCAAAAATTTAAATAAGACTGATAGAAAATAACACTTAAGGAGAGAAAGTCAGTGTTTGAAAGAGCCCATTATGAATAAACTCACAAAACAGAACATTTCCTGTGAAGGTTAATGCACTATATATTACTTATTCAGCTGCATTTAGCCATTGTCAAAGATTGCAGAATTGAGCTAGATATATCATACACAGGAGAATACTTCACTTTGAAATACTTATGCACTTGAGCAAAGATAAGGGTGAAATCCCACATAAGACTTCTTTTATATTATTTGGTTTTCTGCACAAGAAGCATAAGAAGTTTTGCATATTCATATAATTACGTGTATGAATATTTAAAGAGACGTTTACATTGATAACTTATTAGATTACCTCCAGCAAAGTCAAAAAGGAAAAAAAGTAGAAAATCGTTAATATTTAGTTTCTCTGTTGATCATTACCAAGGAAGGTTATTATTACTTGACATTGAACCAAGAGGTGCCTATTTAACATTCTGCAGCATTGTCATAGCTAGTTAAAGAGCATAAAGAAAGAGAACTATGAGGATAGATGATAAAAGAAAATAAGCACAGGAAGGGATGAAAGGACTGTTTCTAATGTTGAGTTTTATTTGTAAGACAAGACATCCCCTACTAACCCTTATTAAAGCAGATAATTAGCATGAAGCACGGAGAGAACGTAGTAGTGACACATGGAGCATATATTTCTGCATCTCATTTGAAGGATATTGCAAAATTAATATTTAAAGAGCCTCTCTGCCAGAAAAATGTGTTAAAAATCAAGAGACCTGGGTCCCTTTCATGTTGTTTCTTATTATAAAATTATTTAGATTATATAGAGAAAAATCACAGTTTCTCTGGCTCTCCTGAAACCAAAGGAGACATAAGACTGTTTCAGTGAAACAATGTGAACAACTTTCTATTTGAGACGGTTTGTTGCATTGTCACTAAAAATGCTGATAATATTGCAGTTTTGACGGTGAAATTTATCTTAGATAGTACTGATAAAGTAGCAGAAAATGACATTACCTTAAACTTGTCCAAAGATTTCTATCAAAAGAGTCTTAAGGGGATTTAAGGTCACTCTCAATCTTCCCATCTCGGTTGGGAGAGAATCAGTCAGAATTCTTTCATGACTAAGATACATGTCCCCTTCCTGAAGGAAACTCCCTGACTGCCCGGTAATGCAAGTACCAAATGGAGTCATAAATATACTTAGTGAGGGCAGATGTAGCTTGAACAAAGTAGTTGGTTTAGAATTAGTGGCGTTTTAAGAAGGAGTATTGTATAGTTATGCAATTTATTTAATTATTTTTATTGTGGAAATGATTGAAATATAGTTGACATTGTGCAATTTTTTTTTTTTTTACTTAAAAGGCAGCTCTAAATCAGAGGCTTTGAGATAATAGAGAATCCGGATTCTATCTACTAAATAAAGTGATTAAAATGACTAAACAACAATCTCCCCTAATAAAATTGCAGGTTCAGATGAAAAGTTGATTCCAAGGGAGAGTGGGATGTGGAAAGGAATATTCTTTAAAAGTGTCTGTTTGCTTACTTGATTTGTTTTGTAGTAGTACAGACCCTAAACTTTAAATAGAGAAGTTAAGGGTTTTCTTCAAATGCTCTTGAGATAAGCTTCAGACAGAAGAATCACTTAGGTAGAATAAAAATTTGTCCAGTAACTGTTTAATATTGAGATGACATCAATGCAAGATAACCCATGTGTGGTGGGGTAGAGTTATGCTCCTTATGGTTTTCAAAAGTTCAGTTTTTGGCAGCAGATAGGTCGTTCTTGCCAGACAGCAAACCTTTACCCTTCCAATTAAGAGCTAATTATGCCAATTATTTGCATTACCCTTAGTCTCTTCAGCCTCTTCATATTCTATCTTGTATGGCAAATAAGGCAAGTACACTAAACAAGTCTCCACTGCTAACTATTCTGGGCTTTGCGTTGGACTAGCTATATTGATGTAAAAAAGGTACATAATAAAGCAATAACGTATGGTGTTCCAGTCTGTGTTTTCAATATAAAAATCTCTTATCCTGCTGAGGTTCGATATGTCTCTTCAGTCAAAGTATGTGAGGCTCTAGCCTTGGCCAGGGGACTTGCCATCAGAAATTGGCAGAAATGGTTGCTGGCACTATGTTGAATTTGGAGAAACAAGTTAATTGCCCTGCTGACTTGCTGATTTCCAGTGATTCTCCAGGGTTTCTGTCTAATAATAAAATTTAAGAAGCCTCAAACAAGTATATTTCTATTCAGCACATCTTAATGAGCTCACAGACATAAATCAGAATTCAATTATCTATAAGTCAAAATGTATGTTTATTTTATTTCTTCTTTCTCTGCATTTTTTATGTTTTACACCTGTTTCATTCAAGGTTCTATTATTTTTGCCTAGATTTTATTTTCCCTTAAGGAAGACTTTTAGTAAAAGTAAAGATAAATCTTTCGTTAGAAATCAGTAGAAAAATGGAATTTTAACTTTATATGTTCATTTCTGTTTCAAATTGTCTGGTTTGAAAGTATTGATAAAAAATTGTTCAAAACCCAATCACAAAATTGGCAGAAAAGATGAGTAGAAGCTTCACCAAAAACAAGGTTAGATAGCCATTAAACATATAAAAGCATGTTCAAAATTGCTAGCTAATATTAGTGAGATGCCAATCAAAACAACAATGAGTTATCATCTCACACAAGGAATTATAACAAAGTTCAACAAGATAGCAAACAGTAAATGCTGGTGCGAATACAGAGAGATTACAAATCTCATACACTCTTCATAGAAATATAAAATGATACACCAGTAAGCAAGGCAGTCTGTCATTTCTACAAAAAGTTGAAAGTAGAAATACTGTTTAACCAAACTATTCCATACTTGGAATATACCCCAAATAAATCAAAGCTATGAAACAAAGTTTTACACCCCCCCCCATCATCCACTTTCTAAACAACATGCCTTCTGACAACTCAACTTGATGGTTGTTGTTAAATGCCAAGCAGTGGGAGATGATTCATGGTGACCTTAGGAATGAAAGACCTGAACACTTGTATAACTTTCTTCATTTTTCCAAGTTAATTGGGTTTCTGGAGGCAAGCTACTTTGGAAGTGGATGTCACTCCCGCTTCCAAACTTGTTTGAATCAGAGAGGTCCACCAAACACTGTCTACCATGGGCAACCATTATGACATTTGACACATCAGTGTCACAGTGTTAAACATCATAGCAACCACAAGTTACCTCTGTAAAGCAAATGGACAGACCAGTGCTATATCACTTAGAGGAATGTTTGATCAAAAGCAATTAAACTCAGGCTTATGGGCCTAAGGCCCCAGATTACAATCACCCACCTTTGGCTTGGTAGCATCCCTTTCTGTCCAACTAAGCCAATTGAAATCTCTCTATGTTGTTGTTGTTGCTTTTCTTAAGTGCCATTGAGTCGTAGACAACTCATAGTGACCCTATGAATGAAAGACCTGAACACTTGTATGACTTTCATCATTCTTCTCAATTACTTATTATGCTTTAGAGAGTTGGACAATGACAAAGGATGACAGAAGAAGAATAAATGTCTTCGAGTTGTAGTGCTGGAGAAAAGTCTTAAACTTACTATGGACTGACAAGAAAACAAATCGGTCTGTAATGGAGAGGGTGAAACCAAGTCTCTCCTTATAGGCTGGGATTCCAAAGCTCTGCCTTACTTACTTTGGACATGTGAGAGATCAGTCCTTGGAGAAGGACATCATGTTAGGAAGGGTGGAGGGACAGTGCAGGAGAGGAAGACTCCAGATTAGACGGATTGCTACAGTGACTGGGGCAATGGCGATTGGTGTGTCAGAATTAGTGAGACTGGCTCAGGACAGGGAAGAGTTCAGAGCTGCTGTACATAGGATTGCTATGCATTGCAGCTGACTCAATCGATAACATTCTATGACAAAATTGGAAGCAAGAGTGGTGTCCACTTCTTAAACAACATGCCTTTGGAAACTCTATGAACTTTTATCAATGTCAATAGTTGTAGAGGGTCTTCAGGCCTTTTGTTCATAGGTTCATGAGTTGTACCTGGGCTTGCAAGAACAGTAGAAATAATATCCAATAGCAGAGAACCAGTATGTCCTGGAAAGGGCAAAACTGAACTCCTCTGTGTAGGTAAGAATATTTAAGCTCAGTTTCACATAATTTGGGCACATGACCAGAATGGACCAATTATTTTATTTTTTATTTTATACTAGTTTATTTACAAGATTTGAACACATTGTTTTCATGAAGACAGTCTTTCAATTATCCGGATCCCTCCTACCCATCAAATTGTACAACTCCATTATTTATTCCCCCTCCCCCTGCACATCCTTGTCTCTCTGCTTCCACCCTCTCCCACCTCTCTTAGATCCTTATACTCATTCTGCAAAAATGGTTTTATACAACATTTATCCTTGTGGGATTGAGTTAGTTCACTCAGCATAATGCTCTCCAGTCCCTCCCAAGTTAGGTAATAATTTACAAAATCATTGCTCCTGCATGCTGCTGCATAGTATTTCATTGTGTGAATGTACCATAATGTCCCAATGCATTCATTTGTGGTTGGACATCTGTTTCTATGTTCTTGCGATGGTTAATAACGCTGCTATAAATGTTAGTGTACAAATCTCCATTTGTGCCTCAGTTCTCATTTTCTCAAGGTATATTCCAAGTAGTGGATTAACTGGGTCATATGAAATTTCTATGTTCAGTTTTTTGAGGAAGCACCAAACTGTCTTCCAGAATGGTTGTACCATTTTACAATCCCACTAATAATGTATAAGAGTTCCTTTTTGCCACATCCTCTCCAACATTTATTACTTGCTGCCCTGTTACATTTTGCCACTGTTACTGGAATGAGATGGTACCTCATTGTGGTTTTGATTTGTATTACTCTTATTGTCAGTAGTTTGAAGCATTTCTTCATGGGTCTGATTGCCATTCGAATATATCCCTCTGTGAAAATTTTTTCCATGACTTTTGCCTATCTTATAATTGAGTTACCAGTCTTTATCTTGTTGAGGTCCCAGAGTATTCTGTAAAGTTTTATTATAAGACTCTTGTCTGAGGTGATAGTACCAGATGTTTGTTCCCAGTCTTTAGTTGGGTTGTTTTGGTTTTTTTTTTTTTCTTTCTATGACCTTGTTGGGAAAAGAGTTTTTGATGTACACATGAATTTAATCTTTAGAAGGTCCATGCATCATTCTGGTTGTGTTTAGCAAGTCTCTTTATACCTTGGGCTAAAGAGTCTAAGCTTGATTCCAGTTTATCTTTTATGACCGTAATGGTTTTGGGCCTTCCTCTAGGTCCCTGGTCCAACTCAACTTGGTTTTTGTGTATGTTGTGAGATGTGGACCCTTTTTCAGCTTTCTACAGATGGAAGTCTGGTTTTGCCAACACCATTTGTTGAAGAGGTTATCATTTCCCCACTTGATAGCTTTGATTTCTTTGTCTCATATGAGTTGACCATAGATAGCTGGGTCTATTTCTGAGTTTTCAAGTCTGTTCCATCGGTCTATGTGCCTGTCATTGTACCACTACCCTGCTATTTTGGTTACTACTGTTGTGCTGTAGGTTTTGAAGTCAGAGAGTGCTATGTCTCCAATCTCATTTTTGTTTCCAGAAGTGTTTTGCTTATTCAGGGTCTCTTGCCTGTCCAAATAAATTCAAAATTTTTCCTTTAAATCTCCTTGAAAAATTAATTCGGTATATAGATTGGGATTGCATTGGACAAGTCAATTGCTTTTGGTAGGATTTTCATTTTTACAATATTGAGGTTTTCCTATCCATGAACAGAGCACATTTTTCCATTTTTTTATGTCTTTTATTGCATCTTGCAGAAATGCTCTGTAGTTATCTCTGGGTAGGTCTTTTGTTTCTCTAGTTAGGTTCATTTCCGAGTATCTCAGTTTGTGGTTGGCTATTGTAAATGGTATTTCTTTCTTAATTTCCTTCTCTGAGTTCTCTTTGTTACTGTAGAGGAATCCTACTGATTTATGGATGCTGATCTTATATCCTGCCACTGTACTAAATTGGGGCCTATTTATTCCTCTTACAGGTTTTTTGCTATTGTTTAGTCTTTGGGGTTTTCTTTGCACACTATCATGTCATCTGCATATAACAACAGCTTAACTACCTTTTTGCCAATCTGGGTGTCTTTTATTTTTTTCTTTTGTTGTATTGCCCTAGCAAGCACTTCCAATAACAATATTGAAAAGAAATGGTGACAGTGGGCATCCTTGTCTGGGGTCTGTTTGCAAGGAAAATGTTTTTAGTCTTTCTTAATTGAGAATGATGTTGGCCCTTGGTTTTGCATATATATTTTTCACTATGTTGAGGAAATAATCTTCCATTCCAATTGTGCTGAGTGTCTTTATCAGAAAGGTTGTTGGATTTCATTAAATGCTGTTTCTGCCTCAATTGCTAAGATCATATGATTCTTATTATTTACTTTGTTAATATAGTGAATTATGTTCATCATTTTTTCTTATGTTGAACCATCCTTGCACACATGTTATGAATCCCATTTAGTCATAATGAATTATTTATTTTTTTTATGTGCTTTTGGATTCTATTGGCTAGAATTTTGTTCAGGATTTTTACATCTATATCCATGAGAAATATTGGTCTGCAGTTTCCTTTCTTGATAATATCTTCATCTGGTTTTGGTATTTGGGTTATGCTTGATTCATAGAATTACTCTGGAAGTGTATCTTTTTCAATTTTTTTTTTAATAATTTAAGCAGAATGGGTGCTAAATCCTCTCTGAATGTTTGGTAGAATTCAGCTGTGAAGCCACCTGGTCCAGGACTTTTCAACTCTTAGATAAGGACGTGTGAGGGACAGCAAAAGACAGGAAGACTCAGGATGAGATAGATTGACCCAGTAACTGAAGTAATGGGAGTGGATGTATGAGAATCAGTAAGATTGGCTCAGGATAAGGCATGGTTCAGAGCTATTGTACATTAGGCTGTGATAAGTTGAAGGTGAGTTGATGGCACATAACAACAACAACATCAGGATGTTGTCTATTGGTCCCACGGTGGGGATTTTTATTTTCTTAGAACTGAAGCATAGCCTCTATAATCTTACATCTTCTCCAGGAAGTGTTTTAAGTTGTTGTCGCTATGAGTCACAAACGACTGGACGGCACTAACAACAACAACAACAACAACAACATAAGAAAACTTATGCAACAGCATAGTGCAGGATATTGGTGAGTTTTCTACCAATCCTAACACCACATTCTTGTTCATATACTCAAGCTTCTAAAATTATTTTGTAGGCACATAGATTGAAAAGATGTGGCTAAAGGACTTTATGCACCCCATTCTCAATTTTAAACCGTGATGTATTCCCTTGCACTGTTTGAACAAGTTTCTTGGCTTACACATAAATTTTGCATGAGCATAACTTGTTACAATTAGCACAATAAAAAAACCCCAAAAACTTAGATTAACTTTTTGACATTTTTCTGGTATTCTCTGTTTTCAGGCAAGATCCATTTGTTATCAGCAATGGTGTTTTTTCCCAAGACTTCTTATGAATCCAGCTTGAATTTCTAGAAATTCACTGTCAATGTATTATTCCAGTCATTTTTTTAAATAAGGGGGAATAGAATGAAACCAAATATGGATCTCTTGAGTGATTTATAATCTAATTCTTAAAGAGTCTGTCTTATATGGTCGATCAGTGTAATAGTAATTCTGAGATTTTTTTAAAAGAAATAATAAGTTACTATGTTTTGGCATGGATAGCTGGATAGTGCTTTTTAATAATATTTTGTATTTCTCATGAACTTTAAAATTCAACAGTCAACAATGAAGACAACTTTCTTTATAAAAATGAGATAGTACCTTAGTTTGAAATCTTATAAAGGAGAATTTGATATAGAGTTATATGTACAAATTGTATATTTGTATCAT
Source organism: Elephantulus edwardii (assembly GCF_000299155.1). Taxonomy (NCBI): domain Eukaryota; kingdom Metazoa; phylum Chordata; class Mammalia; order Macroscelidea; family Macroscelididae; genus Elephantulus; species Elephantulus edwardii. The sequence goes on along the minus strand of NW_006399786.1, from coordinate 14,248,711 downwards.
GTTCTCTGTGATATTTAAGAACAGGATATGTGAAAAGGCCAAGTAAATTTATGGTTTTACCTAAAGTTTAGACTCATTCTGATTTCACAGGGAGCTCAAGAGTATTAATTAAACCACAGAGTTGCCCCATCTTGAGATAAGATATTTTGCAAACTATTATTAATCATTCATTGACTGTGCATTGCATAGATCTTACCTTCTGATGTCTCTACCCTTTCAGGGAGATTCTCTGGGGAAAGATACAGCTTGGAAACTTCAGTAGCCAACTGTAACAGACACTAGGCCATAAAAACACAGAGATGGCAAAAGTGATTCCAGTTCAATGTCCATTTGTTAACAACGCATAGATTTCAGCATTTCATTTCAATTTGTTATTAACCTAGTGGAATACTTTTGTCTGGTATTACTCACACTTTTATAACGCAGGCAGATAATTCAACCAAAAACACCTTTACTGGTACTTTTCAAAGAACTTTGCAACAAAGTTCAAGCAAGATGAGATTTTTGTGTCTATAAAAATTAGAAGGATATCAATTCCAAGGACCCAGAACATGTGTCATGGTTTCCAATCACTGTTTATGGGACATTGTTATCTTCTTGACTTTATTGTAGTGAAAAGGCAGAGAGAAAAGCAGAGAGAAAACCAACAACAACATAACACCTAACCTTTCTGAAGGATCTATGTAATCCACTTGTTCTGCAATCATAAATAAACTTAACAATAATGAATAATTTCTTTCAAATGATTATTCACAAAGATGACATTAGAGAAGGTCAACATTTAGGTAATCAACTAAAATACAGAAGTCTCAGTAAGATTTAAATTTCAGATCATTAATATATATGCATTTTGACTCTAAGTTACTTCCACAATATTTGGGGCATAATTATACTAAAATTTATTTAAAGTTTATCTAAGATTCCTACTTAACTATATTTGCTTGAAATACTGTATACTTATAGAGCAAGGGAATTTTAAAATTTTCAACAAGGAAAATATTATTTGACATATTTTTATTTCTTGATTGTGTTCTAAATTAAAGTAACTTTCCATTAGGTCTCCAGGACTATAAATGTTAATAGGTGAAGACTATTTTTTTTTCTGCAGAGCAGTTGTTGGATTTAAACCACCATAGAAGCATGGCCTTTTGGTTACCAACATAACATACTATGAATCATAAAGTCAGAGCTCCTAAACTAAAGTAGTATTTACCAAGAAATAAGGAAGAACAAAGTCAACAAAATATATGATGTTCTTTTACTAAATTGAAGTCCTTTCTAACTTTCTGAAACATGAAATGTTAACTATACACTTGGTAAAACAAAGACATATACCATTGAACATACATGCTGCTTTTAATTTACATTGTTTTAAAAGACCACTGTCGGGTAGAGTTACAGTAGCAATTTGTAGATAGTCTATAAAAAGAAAATCCTCAGATCCCCCATTGTGACAGTTGAAAACACATGGCAGTGGTTTAGCTGCTGAGAAGAGCAGTGCTGAGCTGCTTGCTGTAATATTGCCTGGAATTGGAGACATCCATCACACTGAGGAACCCCACTAGTATGGATGTAAAGGGAAGTTCCTTTATGTATGATCTCCTTCTAGGAATCGAAGAAAGGAGTCTGTTTTTCTTGTCTGTACTTTCTACTCCTTTTCATCTCTGCAGTCTTTTTGGAGAATTTGAGAATCCCTATCACAGCAATTGTTACCATACCTGCTATAAGCAACCATTCACAAGCTAACTAGTGTGTTTCCATTTGTTCCTAGTTCCACAAAGTACTAGTTTTGCTTGTCTGTTTCTTTTTATTAAAAAAAATTATTCCTGAAAAGAAAAAAAAACGTTAAAAGTTTTATAAAATGTACTCTAAAAATAAAAATTGGCAATAATGAAACGAAACAACCAGATGCAGCAGGATATGATTTTAGTAAAATACTCATGAACTGTTTTAAACAGCATTTAAGCTAGAACACATTTAGCTTATTCAATTTTAATGCTATTCCTCAGGTGATTTTAATCACTCTAATGCTTAGGCTTCTTTGGAGTATATAGTGATAAAACAGATTACAAAATTCTGTACTCATTATACAATATTGGGTATTAAGCATATTCTTACTAAAGTGCTTTATTTCAATATGATTTTTTTAAGGTTTGCTTGATTGTTAGTTTTCAAATTTGGGATATCACAGTGATGATACAAATGAGTTGAAGAAAAAGCAATAAAGATTATCTACGAAGTGGATATGCAGTATAATATTAATAAGAGAAACAAATAATTACATTGGTTATAGCATTGCTACTGTGGAAACATAAGAGAGAAACTCTGAAGATGGTGAGTGATATTCCGGCAACACTAAACAATGGTGAAACTATTGTCCACACAACGGAAGTTGGATTCAATTTAAATGTCCTTGAAAGGTAATGGGGGAAAGAACACAGGCTAAAATCACTGGTAGGCAACAACCCCTAAAACACTCAGCTGGTGACATGGGACTGTGAAAGAAGGAAGTAGGTGAGATTGAATTTTAGCATTACTCACCTTTCATTCTGACACATATCTTTTTCCTGTTTTTTTTTTAATTTCTCTTCTACCTTTATCACTCTATTAACCAAACACAACAAACTATATGTACAGCTTTAATTAGGTTGTTGCTGTTTTGTGCTATTGAGTCAGAACCAAACCATAACTGAGTCATAGATATATGGAGAAACATAGTAAAAGAGATGCTTAACTTCAAAGGATTAGACAGATTTGACAAGTCCCTGAATCATAGTATAGGCATTGAGAAGAGTGAAGACTAAGAATCTTCTGACAAAATTTCATTTATAATTTAGTTGTTGTTGTTATATTCCATCAAGTCACTTGCAACTCATAGCAATCCTATGTACACTAGCTCTGAAACCTGCCCTATCCTGAGCCAATCTCAGTCTCCAACAGACCTACTCCCATTCTTCCAGTCACTGAATCAATCCATCACATCCTGCGTCTTCCTCTCCTGCACTGTCCCCCACACTTCCAAGCATGATATCCATCTCCAAGGACTTGTCCCTTCTGACCATATGTCCCAAAGTATGTGAAACGGAGCTTTAAAATCCTTGCCTCTGAGGAGAAGCTTGTTTTTACCCACTCTATGAAAGACCTGTTTGTTCAGCTGCCAGTCCTCAATATGTCCAACACTCTTCTCCAACACCACAACTCAAAGGCACTGATTTTTCTTCTGTCATCCTTAGTTATTGTCTACATCTTGCATGTTGTTGTTGCTGTTGTTATGTGACATCGAGTCGTTTGCGACTCATAGCGACCCTATGTATAAGAGCCCTAAACGCCGTTCTATCTTGTGCCAACCTAGCCATCTCAAATGCACTTATTCTTACCTCTGCAGTCACAGAATCGATCCATCTCTTCAAAGGTCTTCCTCTCCTTCGCCGACCCTCCACTCTGTCAAACATGATGTCCCTCTCCAAGGACCAGTACCTCCTTGTAACATGCCCAAATTATGTCAGATGAAGCTTCAGAATCCTTGACTCCAAAGAGCCTTCTGGCTTTACCCTCTCCAGGACAAACCTTTTGTTCTCCTAGCAGTCCATGGTATATTCAACACTGTTATCCAGCACCACAGATCAAAGGCATCAATTCTCATTCTATCAACTCTATTCACTGTCCAACTCTCGATGCATAGCACGTAATTGTGAAGACTATAGCCTGGATCAGGTGCACCTTAGTCTCCAGATCTTGCATAGCAAGTAATTTTGAAGAACATGGTCTGTATTAGGCCCACCTTAGTTTCCAGACTGATATTATTACTCTTCAGTACTCCAGAGAGTTCCCTAATAGTCTTTTTCCTAACACACTTTGTCTTATGCTTTTCTAACTACTGATGCTAATAGTGTTGATTGTGGATCCAAGCAAACTAAAGTTGTTAACAATTTCAATCTCTTCACCATGTATCATGAAGCTACAAATTGGGCCAGTGGTAAGATTCTTTGTTTTCTTGATGTTGAGCTTCAATTCATATTGAAGGCTACAGTCCTTGACATTCTACAGCAACTGCCTCTGTCTTTATCAGTTTCAGCAAGCTAGGTTGTGTCATCTGCATTAATGCAGGTTGTTGATGAGTCTTCCTCCAAACTTGATGCCATATTCCTCCTCATAAAGTCCTGCTTCCTGAATCTGTTCTGCATATACATTGAAACAGTATAGAGATAGGATGCATCCATGATGCACATCATTCCTGATATAGATCATACCATAGTGATAACTTCTTTTTACTATTAAGATCTTCATTTTATTTATTGAAGTCAATGTTTATTATGGATGATAATCTACTAGCAGTCACCTGATTAACATAGTTTGTAGACAGTGTAGTGCTGAAAGACTACACTTGTTTGGAGTTCGAAACCGTCAGTGTGAGAGTGATGGCCAATCTCTTCCTATGAGATTTTGTATCTGAAAACCATCTGTAGTGTCAGCTAAGACTTGGATCTAACTTAGTTGAAATAAGAATTACCTTTAGTTAAAGCCAGACTGATGTTTTAGCAAATAAAGAGGTATCAAAATCTAATCAGGTAGACATATAAATCTATAAAACAATAAATTTCTGTTTATTAATGAAGTGTGCTGTTTGAAGCCACCAGCTGCTCCATGGAATAAGGATGGTCAATCAGCTCCCATGCCATTAACTGCCTCTGAAAACCTGCTGGAGGGTTAGCTGTGGGTCAATTCCAACTGTACGGTACTCAGCAAGAACATAAAGGATAGATATTTGGTAGGAACAATCTGAAAGTGATGACCTATGTAAAACTTGCAATTTAAAGGAAACAAAGGAAGCAATGGGAAAAAAGTTAGGAAAGCATATCTAAATACTATGGAGAATTTAAAGTATACTACAACCTTCCCTAACACCACCACCACCAACCAAAAAAAATTTTTTTTCAAGTTTCTAAAGAAAAACTATGGAACAATAAGAAATACCTTGCATCAAACTTCTCTAACGAAACTTCCCAGAGTTAAGAAAATTGAATTGTTGTTTGAATTATTGTTTCAAGTGTACATTGTTGTTATTATTTGCCATTGAGTCACTTTTGATTCAAAGCGACCCTATGTCCAACATCCCTAAACCCTGCTCTGTCCTGTGCAAATTGCACTGTCTGACACACCTACTCTGATTACCCCAGGCACTGAATCAATACACCTCGTAGAGGGTCTTCTCCTCTTGTGCTGTCCCTCCACGTTCCCAAGAATGATGTCCCTCTCCAAGGTGCCTCCTTACAACAAGTCCAAAGTATGTCAGACGAAGTCTCAGAATCCGTGCCTCCAAGGAGTAGCCCTGTTTAACCCTCTCCGGGATGAATCTGTTGTTTTCTTAGCAGTCCATGGTAAACTCAATACTCTTCTCCAGCACCACAGCTCAAAGGCATCAATACACCTTCTATCATCGATAGTTATTGTCCAACTTTGTGACACAAAACAAATGATTGCAAAGACCATGGCCTGTATCAGACATACTCCAGATACCATTGCTCTTCAGTAATTTGGAGAAGTCTCTAACAGCAGACTTTACCATCATAATATGTCTTTTAATTTCCTGGCTGCTGGTGCCAAGAGTGTTGACTGTGGAGCCAAGCAGACTAAAGCTGTAAATAATCTCAATCTCTTCACCATCTATCCTGATGCTGCCAATTGGTCCAGTGGTGAGAATCTTTGTCTTCTTGACATTGAGACTCAATCCATATTAAAGGCTGCAGTCCCTGACCCTCAGGAGCAAGAGCTTCAGGTCCTCCTCTGTTTCAGCAAGCAGGGTTTCATAATATATATCACCAAATAATTTTGAAAAAGACCTTTAAAAAGTAATTTTTTTCTTAGTGTCTCATTTTTGGTGCTGTAGTGGCAAGATCATCTGATTCAAAATGTCCCATGCCAAGCCATCTCATTTCACCATTACCTAGTGTGTCAATAATTATGTGTTCATTTTTCCTACATTCTCGTTTCTCACATTCCACATTCCAATCACTAGTGTCTCCTTATAGCAATTCCTCTTTCTCTGTGTTTCCATTTCTAAGATCTCAATCTCAATTGCCATGTCTGTTAGTCCAAATGATAGTCTAAGTGTGCTCTATTGTACATAGGGTTTTTGAAGGCCTGTCATTTCAGAAGTGGATGGCCAAACCTTCTTACTAGTCTGTCTCAATCTTTTAATATATAAAATAATATCTGAAAGACAAGCATTCCACAGGAACAGCAGATGAAAAACATTTGCCCAGTTATAAAAATGACCAATAGATTTAATGTTGCTGCCCACCCCTGCTAAATGTTGTTGTTGTTTGTTTGTTTGTTTGACCCAAACTTTCCTTATGCCACCACCATCCCTTCATACTTTTGTCTGTAGCATTCAACACCCATCTCCCATTGACCAGACCCTGATGTGATGGCCTTAGTCTCAAGCCATTAGGATTTCTGTGACTCTGAAAATATCGTGCTACTGTCAGTCTCTTATGATGCAGTCAATGTGACTTCAATTTAAAGTTGTTAAGTACAAGAAATCTGGAGGAGAGTCAGCTAGCCGATTGACTGGAAAAGATCTGTGTTTGTTCCCATTTCAAAGAAACGTGACCCAACAGAGTGTGGAAATTATCGAACAATATCATTAATATCACATGCAAGCAAGATTCTGCTGAAAATTATCCAAAAAAATTTGGAACAATATGTCAACAGAGAACTGCCAGATGTGCAGGCTAGATTTAGAAGAGGTCATGGTACCAGGGATATTATAGCTAATGTTAGCTGAATCTTGATAGAAGCAAAAAATACCAGAAAAATGTTTATCTGTGCTTCATTGACTATGCAAAGGCTTTTGATTGTGTGGATCACAATAAGCTATGGCTGACTCTGAGAAGAATGGGAATCTCAGAACACTTGATTGTGCTAATGCAAAACCTATACTTGGACCAAGAGGCAGTTGTCAGAACAGAGCAAGGCGACATTGCATGGTCCAAAACCAATAAGTGGGCCGTCAGGGATTTATTCCGTTTCCATACCTTTTCAATCTGTATGAAGAAGAGATCATCAGAGATGCTGGGCTGTATGAGAGGAGGAATGTGGCATCAGTTTTGGCGGAAGAGTCATCAACAACCTGCGTTATGCAGAACACACACCCTACTTGCTGAAACTATGGAGGACCTGAAGTGCTTGCTGTAGAAGGTCAAAGACTGCAGCCTCCTGTATGGATTGAAGCTCAACATCAAGAAAACAAAGATTCTCACCACTGGGCCAATTGGCAGCATCAGTATGGATGGTGAAGAGATTGAGATAGTTAGCAATTTTCGTTTACTTGGCTCCAAAGTCAACACTCTTGGTAACAGCATTCAGAAAATCAAGAGATGAATTGCACTGGGAAAGTCAGTTGTGAGGGACCTCTCAAGAGTACTGAAGAGCAGCGACATCAGGCTGGAGACTAAGGTGTGCCTGATCCATTCTATAGTCTTCACAGTTACATGCTATGCATCAGAGAGTTGGACAGTGACTAGGGATGATAGAAAAAGAATTGATACCTTTGAGCTGTGGTGGTAGAGAAGAGTGTTGACTGTATCAAGGACTGCTAGGAGAACAAACAAGTTTGTTCTAGAGAAGGTGAAGCCAGAATGCTCCTTGGAGTCAAGGATTCTGAAGCTTCATCTGACATACTTTGGGCATGTTCCAAGAAGGGACTGGTCCTTGGAGAGGGACATCATGTTTGGCAGAGTGGAGGGGCGGCCCAGGAGGGGAAGACCTTCGATGAGATGGATCGATTCTGTGACTGGAGTGGTGAGAATGAGTGTTTTGGGGATGGCGAGGTTAGCACAGCATAGAATGGTGTTTAGAGCTCTTGTACATAGGGTCGCTATGAGTCACAAGTGACTCGATGGCACAACACAACAACAACAACAATGGCAAGAAGCTGCACTGCAATCCCAGAGGAATGTGGTTTAAATCCACCAAATGCTCTGCTGGGGAAGGTGCAATCTCCTGTACAGTCAGATCCCACTTGATGTTACACACACACACAAAAAAAGAGTAAAATAAAAAAAAAATTAAAGACATTTTTTCAGACTTTTTCGAGGTTCTGATTCTTTAGAGAAGCTCACCCTTAAGTACATTTATTTTCATATTATTTAATATGCATGTATAGTCACTTTTCTTTTTAAATAAATACAGAACATTCTTATAATACAATTTTATAAAAGTTTTAAAATGTGACTAGACAATAAATGTTAACATTTAATTGAAAATTTTCATATGATTTTACAGATAATTTAAGGGTGATGCATCAATTATTTATTAAATGCAAAACTTCTATTAATCAGTCCAATAATTTTTGAACAGAAATTATTTCTTACCTCATTATATATAAAGGAGACCTAAAAAAACCTTTACTATCACACATCCACCCTCCAAAATGATATATTTACAGGAAATTCCTTTTATTTTATAAAGACTAACTTTAAAATTTATTATTATTTCCATAATTTTAATTTTACTGGTAAAACATTAGTGAAGGAAGCTAAACATTTTGAAGTAGAAGAATTGAGCTACCTTCATGCATGTCATTCATATATTCTGAATTTTAAATTCTTCATCTGAGAATTTACAAATCTTTATCTTGTTGGTTTGAAATCCCATGTAAAAATAATAATTGTTAAAAATAATTTAGTAAACAAAACATAACTCCTTGATTAACAACATTTAAATATTTATAAAACATTTATATATGATTTTATATACATATAACATTTATTTATATAATAGTTAATATTTATATAAGCATAAAAGGTCATTGCAAAGGCAGAGGAGGAAGAATAGATCAAGATGAAAGTCAGAAGAAACTCTAAATACTGCACTGGGATGCGGAGAAGCCAAAGCTAATGGAAGAAATCAAAATATTAAGGAATTGAACAGATGATTTCAGAGGGCAGCACCGGAAGACAAACTAAAGTATTATAATGAAATGTGCAAGGAGCTGGAGTCAGAAAATCAAAAGGGCTGAACTCACTCAGCGTTTATTAAACTGAAGGAACTGAAAAACAAATTCAAACCTAAATTTACCATACTTAAGGATGCTTTGGGCAGAATACTAAATGATACAGGAAGCATTAAAAAAAGATAGAGTATACAGAGTCATTGTATCCAAAGGAATTGGTGGACACAGAATAATTTAATGAAACAATGTATGAGCAAGATCCTGTGGTGATGAAGAACTTCAAGCTGCTCTGAATTTTTGGCATAAAACAGGTAGCAGGAATTGATGGTATACTGATGGACGTATTTCAACAAACAGATACTGCCCTGGATGTGCTCATCAAGTTGTGCCAAGAAATCTGGAGGACACCTGTCCAACTGATGGAAGAGATCTATTTTTGTTCCCATTCCAAAGAAAAGTGATCTGACAGAGTATGGAAATTATTGAACAGTATCATTGATATCACATGCAAAAAAGATTCTGCTGAAGATTATCCAAAAATTACTGGAAAAGCACATCAACAGAGAACTGCATGAAGTGCAGGCTGGATTCAGAAGAGGCCACGGCATAGCTAATGTCAGATGGATCTTGGCTGAAAGCAGAGTATCAGAGAAATGTCTATCTATGTTTCATTGACTATGCAAAATAATCTGACTGTGTGGATCACAACAAACTGTGTCTGACTCTGAGAAGAATGGGAATCGCAGAACACTTGATTATGCTTATGCGAAACCTATACTTGGACCAGGAGGCAGTCATCAGAATAGAGCCAGGAAACACTAAATGATTAAAAATTGGGAAGGGTGTGTGTCAGTATGGGTCCTATCTCCATATCTTTTCAATAATATGTGGAACAGATTATCTGTGAGGCTGGGCTCTATGAGGAGAAGTGTGGCATCAGGCCTGGAGAAAGACTCACCAACAATCTGAGTTATGCAAATGACACAACCCTGCTTGCTGAAACTGTGGAGGATCTGAAGCACTTGCTGCAGAAGGTCAAGGACTGCAGATTTCAATATGGATTGAAGATTAACACCAATAAAACAAAGATTCTCACCACTGAGCCGATTGACAGAATCATGATAGATAATGAAGAGATTTAAACTGTTGACAGCTTCAGTTTGCTTGACTCTACAATCAACACTCTTGTTACCAGCATCCAGGAAATTAAGAGACTAATTGCATTGGAAAGTCTGCTGTCAGAGACCTCTCCAAAGTACCGAAGAGCAATGATGTCAGTCTGGAGACTCAGGTGCGCCTGATCGAGGGCATGGTCTTTAGAATTACTAGCTATACATCAGAGAGCTGGACAATGACTAGGAATGAAAGAGGAGAGTTGATGCCTTTGAGTTGTGGTTTTGGAGAAGAGTATTGAACATACCATGGACTGCTAGGAGAACCATAAGTTTGTCCTGGAGAGGTTGAAGCCAGTCTGCTCCTTTGAGGCAAGGATTCCAAAGCTTCATCTGACATACTTTGGACATGTTGCAAGACAGAATCAGTTCTTGGAGAGTGACGTTATGCTTGGGAGTGTGAAGGGACAGGGCAGAGCCTCGATGAGATGGATTGATTCAGTCACTGGGGTAATGGGAATAGATGTGTTGGAAACAATAAGATTGGTAAGGAATAGAGCAAGGTTTAGGGCTTTTGTACATAGGGTTGCTATGAGTCACATGTGACTCAACGTCACATAACAACAGCAGCATATATAATATATATGTGTGTGTCTGTGTGTATACATATATGTACATATATATGTGTATATATATATGTGTGTGTCTATGTGTGTGTGTGTGTATATATACATATACACATACATATATGTGTGTATACACACACACACACACACACACACACACTTTCAGGGAGTTCTGATGGCCTAGTGGTAAGAGGTTTCACTGCCAACCCAAAGGCATGTCGTTCAAATCCAGATGCTGATACATGGTAGAAATCACCTTCTGTGCAATTTATTGTCTCTACAGTCAAGTAAAGTCAGTCATGACCTTGACCTTTTGCAGCAAGCACTCTAGGTCCTCATCAGTTTCAGCAAGCAAGGTTGTGTCATCTGAATAACTTAGGTTGTTGATAAGTCTTCCTCCAATCTGACTCAATATTTGCATATCCAGATTTCATTCTCAATATTTCATTTTTTGAACTATCACAGGCTTATTCCTAGCTATGTACACCATATATTTTAATACAGTAGTGATTTTTCTAATGCTCATCTCAAAGACTTCAATTCTATTTCACCTATCTTTGCCTTCACATCCTTTTATTTTTCCTTAAGATATAGATATATCATTATAGAGAGAGTATTTTCCGACCTCATGTTTCTTTTCTTTTCTGCCCAATTTTTCAGCTCTAACTTCTTAAGTACATTATTAAAATTTCATTATCAATTTACATGGTAATATACTCTATTGGATGGTCATTATATAAAGAACAGGATATTTAATTACAGATCTGTGGAATATATTGCCAAGAAATGACCACAAGTACAATAATTCACTTAATCACTTTGCTCTATTAGAAATTAGTATGGTAAAAGCTCTTAATGTTGTTAAGTGGCATACCATTGAGTTGAATTTGTCACAATTCTACATGACAAAGCAGATTATCTTATAGAGTTTCATAAAAGCAATTAGATTTTGATTATTATAGGGATCAACTAGTTAGTGTGAAAAAGAGACATTTAGGCAGTCAGTTCTGGAGAAACTGGCAAGTATTATCAGGCATATTTTTCTAATATGGCATTCACAATTTCATAATGAAATAAATAATGTACACCTTTTTTGTTTGTTTTTTTCTTTTGTTTTTTCTATTGTTATTGTTATGTGTCATCATGTCATCTGTGACTCATAGCTACCTTGTGCACAATAGCTCTGAACTCTGTCTTATCCTGAGCTAATCTCACTGTCTCTGACATACCTAATCCAATTATTGTGTCACTCTATCTTCTTCAGGGTATTCCTTTGCTACACTAACTCTTAACTCTTCCAAGCATGTTGTACTTCTCCAAAGACTAGCCTCTCTTTAAAATATGCACAAAGTATGGGACACTAAGCTGCAACATCCTTGCCACTGAGGAAAAATTTAGTTTCTTTCCAGGACAAAACTGTTTGTTCTCTCGGCAGTCCATGGAATAGTCAACACACTTTTCCAGCACCACAACTGAAAGGCATCAATCATTCTTCCAGAATCCTTAGTTATTGTCCAGCTCTCCAGTGTATAATAAGTAATTATGAAGTCTATGGCCTGGATCACACACATCTTGGTCTCTAGGCTGATATCCTTGTTCTCTAGCACTCTTTAAAAATCCCTGACAGCAGATTTCCCCAAAGATAGTCATTTGTTGTTTCCTGACTGCTGCTGCCAAAAGTGTTAATAGTGGAGCCTAGTAAACTGAAATTGTTAACAATCTCAATCTCTTCTCCATCTACCACGGTGCTGTCAATTGGCTTAGTGGTGAGAAATCTTTCTCTTCTTGATGTTGAGCTTTAATCTATATTAAAAATTGCTGTTTTTGATGTTCTGCAGCAAACACTTCAGGCCCTTCTCAGTTTCAGCAAGCAAGGTTGTGTCATCTGTAAAAGAGGTTGTTGATGAGAGTTCCTCCAATCCTGATGTCTCATTCCTCTTCATAAAGCTAAATCTCTAAAATGAACTGTTTCCCATATAGATTGAAAAGGTATGGAGAGAAAACACATCCCTGACACACTTCTTCCCCGATTTTGAACCATGCAGTGTTTCCTTGCTATGATCTGATGATTGCTTCCTGGCCTAAATATAGATTTTAAATTAGCAAAATCAGGTGTTCTGGAACCCCCACTCTTCTCAATGTTAGCCACAATTTGCGTGATTCATGTAGTTAAATACCTTTCCATATTCAATGAAACACAGATAACATTCTTCTGGTATTCTCTGGTCTCAGCCAAGATCCATATGATTTTGGCTATCATGAACCTAGATCCATGGCCTCTTCTAAATCCAGATTGTTCTCTGTCAATATACAGTTTCAGTTATTTTTGGGTAATCTTCAGGATTTTATTTGTGCTTTTGTTTGCTAGTTTCCACACTCTGTTAGATCATCTTTTTTTTTTTTTTTTTGGAGTGGAAATAAATATGGTTCTCATTAAGTCAGTTGGCTAGGTAGCTGTCCTCCAAATTTCTTGGCATAACCTGGTGAGCACGTCCTGGGGAGCATCCGTTTGTTGAGGTATATCAATTTGTATTCCATAAATTCCTGCAGGGTTTTTTTTTTCCGTTTCCTTCAGAGAATCCTGAATTCTTCCTTTATAACCATCACCTCTTGATTATATCTTGTTCCATGAAATTCTTCTGTGTCAGCCAGCTCTTTTTTTGTACAGTGACTGTGTTATTCCGTTACATATATATAACCATGCACGCAGATAACGTAGATACAATATATAAAATTTGAGAGCTGAAGGTTTGGGGAAGAGAAATTTTCTGATTAAATATCTCTTATCAGATATTGCAAAGTAGTGCGCTGAACCCATTCTAGTTAGTCCTCTCATTGTCAACAAAGAAAAACCAGAATAACAATGGGTTCAAAATTTGTGTATTTTGGAATGTTAATTAGAATTGGAACAGATTCAGTTCAAAGCTCTGGAATGTCATAGTGAGTTCTTTCAGAACCATGATACATAGTTTTAGATTTTTATCAGAACGACAGAATTATGTACATTAAAATAGACCTGGTTAATTGCTTTGTTGGAGCCTGAACCACTGGTTTTCATTCAGTACCCAAGAGATTCAATGTCTATGCAAGATGTATGATTTGGTACCTATGCAAAATGTCTTTATTTTCTAAGAGGGAAATTAAGTTTCTAGCAAGTTGTTCTTGTGTACTATTGACTCAGAACCAACCCACAGCTGACCCTCCAGTGGGCTTTCGGAGGCAGTTAATTGCACAGGAGGAGAGTGTCCATTCTTCTCCCATGGAGCAGGTAGGCCGGTGGAAGATTTGAGCCATGTGCCTTATGGAAGCAGCACAGCATATTGCCACTAGCCACCAAAGCAAGTATTCACCTATATGAATTCTCAAACTCTTGTTATCATCTGTATTTACTCACATTTTTGAAGTCAGATTCATTCAGTGACTCAACCAGATTAAAGTGTTAGAAGCCCTGCTTCAAAGTGAGTAAGGTCTTTGGAAAACAAGACCTGGGCCCTTCTTTAGGGATTAATAAAAACTGACAAGATACTAAGAAATTTGAGAGCTTTGTCCAGGCCTCTGTGGTGGTATTTAATTGTAGCATGCTTTCTTAAAGGTAATCTTTATGGAAGCAGGTGATCAGATATTTTTTTTCATTTGGAGATTTCAGTTGAATTTAGACCTCCAACCTTTTACTTAATGCCCCAGTGGTTAATATTTGTGATATTGGAGCTCCTCTACAAGGACAATACATAAAATAAATTCAAAGACAACTTCTATAATAATCTAATTAGTCTAAACTAATTTTGTTATTATCCTAACTTGTAGTGCACTTCCTCTTTTTAAATAACGTTGAAGTATACAAAGGAGAATGTTTGCATTTGAGATGGCTTTCCTTGTAGATTTTTATATAACACGGGGCATACATAATCCATATGGAGTATATCTGCTAAACCAAAGGCTAAGCGTCTCTGGAAATTCAAATCCAACAGAGGCTCCACAAGTGAAAGAAGGAAAATTTCTTTCTATTCAATTTATAGCCTTGGAAACTCAATGGAGGATCAGTGATGGGTTGATTCAGACTTGAAAGCAATGACAGAGGGCAAGCATTATCTGTAAATGAGTCTTTTAGGATCTGTGATTAAACACTAACTGCTTGACAGTAAATCTATAGGGCAGTTCTACTTCTTTCTAGAAATTAACAGCAAGTTTGAAATGGCTCATCAGCAAAGTGCTTGATTTGATTTTTAGTTTATAATAACGAATAAAAAGCATCTTAAATTATCTTTCAAGAATCATTTTATACATTTCCTGCTTTTTAAAAAGCTTAGCAACATTGAAGAAGGAATATGAAATAATATTATAGTATGCTTAATAATT
>NW_006399786.1:14226158-14233561 GCF_000299155.1 Elephantulus edwardii | reverse complement strand
TGAAATTAGGAGTTGGTTTTTAGAAGTGCTGAACTTGTATTAAGGGCGATTGAAAAATCCAGAAAAAGCTTGTGATGAAAGTTTCATGGCATGATGAATGCAATTCCTATAATGGATTGTACATTTAAAATGGTAAATATGAGAATATTTTAAACTTCATTAATCCACATGAGAATTGTGAAAATACTGACCTGTCTTGGATATTTTCAACAAAATTTTACTACTTCCTACACTGATAAAAAAAGTACAATAAGAAAATAAAATTCTGGCAATTTTGAACCATCTGTTTTCTTAAGATTTTATTGTTCTTTTGCTCTTTGCAACAGTAAGTGGTATGGCAGTAAGAGAAATAACAGTTGGGTTGCTTCAGAAAATTAGAATTATGAACAGTATAGCTTAGAAGGAGATCTTCTCACAGTTTCCAAGAATATCCCACCTTTAACTCTGTAGCAGAGAAACCTGGAGAGACACCCACTCTCTCCTTCCTACTACCAAATGGTCATAAAAATCTTCAGTGTTCTTTTCATTTTTCTTCTAAGAGAATAGAATTTATTGTTACTACTACTGTACCATTACCCTACTTTGCAACTTTTATCTTGCTCTTCTCTAATTTATACTTTCATGTCTCTTTCTTTCTCATTCTCTTTGATGTTGGCATCTACTTTCAAATCTAGAACACCGTGCGTGTCTGTTTAAAATACAGCTATTCCTCATTAATTGACTAGGCTTCAAAATCTGGGTTATTATTTAAAAAATCAGCATTATATAAAACTGAAGGATGGCCAGATCAAATAATAAAATAGATACTGATGGAATCGTTACTTAATTGACAAATTCCATTACTACACAACAGTCAAATCACTGAGAACCATGGCAAGTGAAGTTCATATATAGCTTTAACCATCATAGTTAGCATTATTCTTACCTCTCTCATAACGTCCATTACCACCAAAGGTATGTCTTTATTTTTCAAAATGTCATTAGGTCTCCAAAACATTTTTCCTTCATTGCCACTGAGTTAAAACTGACTCGAGGCTAACCCTTCATTGAGTTATTTAAGGCTCTGTAATTACAAGGGAGGAGCTTTAGTGGAGCCACCTTGTCAATTCATACCACCTGCCTTTGGGCACCTTACCCACCAGAATGTCAGAGAAACTTTAATAGTTTTATAGTGGGATTGGGTTTGTTAAAAATATTGTCCTAAAGAGGAAATGCCAAATAACAAGAGAGGTGATTAATGAAGAGTACGTACAATTTGAAATTTTACATCGATCTTGCAATTGAATAAAAATATATATCCTCAAAATTATAAACATCTTTTTAAATTTTATTTATCTTATTTTTAAAAATTGCTTTTTAAATTTTATAATATTTTATTTCAGTCAATCATTTATATACTGTTTTACAACATTAATGAAAGTGAACTAATACAGTTAGTTATAATGTCTCATTAAACCTTTATTGTGTATTGTCTGTGCAAAAATAATTCTAAAGATGGCATATTTAATCCCAGTACTAAACTTTTAGATATTTGTCTTAATTTTGCCCAGCAAAACCAAAATATTTATACAAAAATTCTATTAATAAGGATTAATTTTGTAGTACTTTAGAAGAATGAAATGTAAATATGGATTTGCATAGTTTAATCATGGATTACTAAGAAGTGTGAATATGTTAATTTTGTTACTATATCAATTTCTATTTGGAGTTAATAGACTGAGTTTCTTAAAGTTTTAAATCAGTTCTACATTATATTAAAGATATAGCAATTATCTATTATGAAGGTAAAATAACGTTCATTCAAGGTTCTGATTGTCCTTTTCAGAGTTAAACATCAAGGTTCTCAGTTCAATTTTTTTCAGAAATTATTTTTATTTTCTCTTAAAACTTGAAAGTAATATAATATTCTCTTAATCATTTTACCATGAAGGCTCTAAGTTAAAATCTATAAAATCTAAAATATGTCAGGGGTTAAAACAAGATAAAATCACATCTTTATTGTAATAGGGAAAGACAAAGATGAATATTCAATTCAAACAGCAAGCAAAATGTGTATATATTACTTGCTTAATGATACAAATTTCTTAGGACTTGAACCCAGGTGTTTGGGTATAAGTTTATTCCATTGCATATCACACTCATTATTGTCAAGTGGAAGCTAACTTTAGTTGACCTTCCAGGGAATTTTCAGAGACTATGAGTATTATGAGAAAAAAAAATGTCAGTTTTTCTTCCAAGATGGTTTTGAACCAACAAAGAGGAATGATTTATGAGTTAGCAATCCAAATCCAATTGCTCTGGACCAGGCCATCACAGCTCCAAATTATTTCTAATCACTACAAATTACTTCTTAATCACTTACACATTTTTTACTTACTTATTTTTTTTTTAAAACATTGTTCTGAGACAATTCAACTTCATATTTTCCATGCTATTTTGCCTATTTGAATATCAAGGACACTTGCCCATATGTTATAAGATTGATATGTATTCTTCCTTTTTAGATTTATATGCATTCTTACAACAAAATCTTTCAATAAAGATTTTTCTTGTTCTGTTGTTCATTGACCTCTTACTGCAACCCATGTGTGCAGAGCTGAATTGTTTCATAGGATCTTTTTACAAGATCTCTAGATGGTTCGTTTAGGCATTTCTGAGCATGTAACTCATACTAGTGAGTGCTAAAGTAGTACTAGAAGGGTTGAGCACAAAAACTACCTAGAAGTGCTGAACTACAGCTCAAAAACTACCAACCTTTTGAACAGTTGTTCAGTACTCACCTATTTGCATCACTAAGATATCCTACAAAGTACTCACTGTTATTGAATTGCTCTTAATTCATAGTGACTGTATAAGACAGAGTAGTTATGCCCTTTAGTTTTCTGAGACTGCCTCATTTTTTTATAGAGGAGCATTTGGTGAGTTCCAACTGTTTACTTTTCAGTTATCAGGCCAACATTTAGACCATATTAGTACCCTCAGTCTCCTTTAGAAAGATTTAACAAAATTAAAATTTTAACACTTTACACTCATTTAGTGGATTCTATCCATTTCCCAAGCTATAGATCTTAAGGAGGAGACTACATTTCTAACTCCTCTGGAGACACTAGCGGATAAAAATTGGAGGCTGGGAGTGTTTTCACTATGAACTATATCAATAGAACTCTTTGTCTAAAGACAATTGAAATGAAAATTTTCAATAATAAAATAGATTTATTTAAAAGAAATTAAATAAAAATATTTCTTCTGTAATTTCCTGATAGTATATATTTTTTGAATCTAATATGACAATAAATATCTTGGAATGAATCCATCTTGTATCTTAGATGTTGGTATTCCAAGCAGTGATGTAATTAAGCCAGGCTTTA
This sequence comes from Elephantulus edwardii, assembly GCF_000299155.1. Lineage (NCBI taxonomy): Eukaryota > Metazoa > Chordata > Mammalia > Macroscelidea > Macroscelididae > Elephantulus > Elephantulus edwardii. The sequence continues at coordinate 14,230,193 of NW_006399786.1, read as the reverse complement.
CTGCATGAGACAAGTCATCCATTAATGTTTTACTCAAAAGTCTCGCTCCATGATTTCACATGAAGTGAATGGACTTACATCAGAGATTAATATAGACGGCATTAAAAGAGTTGATTATGAAATATTGATTATTAAAAATGAGCCTAAATTATATTAATATAATCCTTACATAACCCTTACTGGTGCTTTTACAAAATCAGTGTTTAGATTTTTATCTGTTATCCTGCTTTTATATTTAAACTATACTGCTGAATTTAAGGTTCATTTTCTATAACCTGGTTTTGGATAACTTGCTCATTTTCTTTATTATTTTAAATCCATTTGGCTAATGTTTGCGTTTTGAATACTGTATTTGTTGTTGTTGTTTTTCTTGTTAGGTGCCGTCAAGTCAAGTACAGCTCATAGTGATCCTATGAACACAAGGTCTGAACCCTGTTCTACTATCCTGTCCCATCCTCACACTTCCTTACACACTAGAGCCAATTTTGGCTGTCACCATGTCATGTATCTGGTTGAAGGTTCTCCTCTCCTTCTATGACCCTCTACTTTTCCAAGCATCATGGATTTCTTCAAGGAATACACCTTCAAAGCAACATACTCAAAATATGGTAGACTTTTCAATTTTAGATACTGATTGAGAGAGATCAAAGATTAACTTTGCCAATTATACTTTTTCTATCTCTTCTGGTTACCATCTTCTGATTGGGATTTTTGTTGTTGTTGTTGTTGTTTTCTTTACCTTTACCTTTATGTGAATTACTTGAACATTTTTTTTAATTTTATTATGATTTTTTAAAAATGTTTTGGAGGCTGTTCTTCTATACAAATTTTTAGGTGTTGATTGTCATATAAATTCTGTGATACACATATTACCTTTAAAAACAAACATGTTTCATCACTTCTAGAAGAGAATAGAAACCATATTATTGGTTAAATCTCTTTACTATCAACACTTTTAGTAAAAAAATATATTCAATTTATTTAATAAATGGTAAATATTGTCTATAAAACATTGGAAAACTTTCCATTGTGTATATCATGACTCTTTTTTATTTTACCTTCTTTTATAATTTCTTTAACATAAAATATTTCTTTTGGCCAGTCTATAAGAAAAGGTTCGTGAGGCACAACAATATTTTGATTATTATCAATTTAGTTTCTTTCATTTCTGAGTGTTGTTGTTGTTGTTGTTTGGTGCCGTAGAGTCACCTACAACGCACAGCGACCCTATGTACAATGGCCCTATACCCTACTCTGTACTGTGCCAATCACATTCTGAAACACCTATTCCCATTACCCCAGTCATTGAATCAATCCACCTCATAGAGGTTCTTCCTTTCCTGTGCTCCCAAGCATGACATCCTTCTCCAAGGACTGGTCCATCTTTGCAACGTGTCCAAAGTATGTAAGATGAAGCTTCAGAATCTTTGCCTCCAAGGAGCATCCTGGTTTAACCCTCTCTAGGATGAACCTGTTTGTTTTCTTAGCAGTCCATGGTATATTCAATACTCTTCTTCAGCACCAAAGCTCAAAGACATCAATTCTCCTTCTATCCTCATTAGTCATTGTTCAGCTCTCTGATGCATAGGAAGTGATTGCAAAGACCATGGACTATATCAGGTGCACATTAGTCTCCAGAGTGACACCATTGCTTCTCAGTTCTTTGGAGAGAATCCTAACAGCAGACTTTCCCAACACAATGCGTCTTTTCATTTCCTGGCTGCTTGTGTCAAGAGTTTTGACTGTGGAGCCAAGCAAACTAAAACTGTGAACAATCTCAATCTCTTCGCCATCCATCCTGATGCTGCCAATTGGCCCAGTGGTGAGAATCTTTGTCTTCTTGATATTAAGCCTCAATCCATATTGGAGGCTGCAATCCTTGACCTTCTGCAGCAATTGCTTCAGGTCCTCCTCATTTTCAAAAGCAGGGTTGTGTCATTTACATAGTGCAGACTGTTGATGAATCTTCCACCAATAGCCTCCTGAATAATTTGTTTTGCATTTAGGTTGAAAAGGTATGGAGATAGAACACATCCCTAGCATACACCTTTCCCGATTTTGAACCAGGTACTGTTTCCTTTTTCTGTTCTGACAACAGCCTCCTGATCCTAATGTAGGTTTTGCATTAGCATGATCAAGTGTTCTGGGATTCCCATTCTTCTCTGAATCAGCCACAGTTTGTTGTGATCCACACAGTCAATACCTTTGCAAAAGCATTTGACTTTGCATGTTACTGCTCTTAATATTTTAGATACACATATGATTGCTCATCTATCATTTACTCTTTTAAGCACAACACTTGTCAAATACTGTACTGTAGCAGAGCATCTATATTAAGACAGACTAGGGAGAAGGATTAATTGTCCACTTCTGAAAAAACAGCTCTTCTAAAACCCTATGTATAACAGAGCACTCTAGACTATTATATATAGCAGTAGAGGTTAAGCCCTTATATTAAAATAATAACAAAACTTAGGAGGGACAGTTGCAAACAGCTACTAATTATTGGGATTAAGAACATACACAATATGAATACAGGAATATTGGATGTTGTTAAAATGAAATGCAGCACCTAAATATTAATATTTTAAGCCTTGGTGAGCTGATATGGATTGAACTGGGCTACTTTAAATCAAATAATCATACACTGTTCTATGCAAGGAAAGAAAAAGTGAGGAGCATTGGATTGCATTCATGGATAAAAAGAACATTTCTAGATTTATCTTGAAGTATGATGTTGTGCGCAACAGGATACTATCCATAAGTTTAAAAGGATGAACAGTTAATACCACTATTATTCAAATATATATATATGAATAACTAAAACCAAAGTTGAGGAAATAGAAGATATCTACCCTATTTTGCAGTTTGAAATAGGTAGAATATAAAACCAACAAATATTAATAACAATTTGCTACTGGAATGCAAACATTGGAAACAAGGAAGAAGTAGTTGGGGCAAGTAGTTGGAAAATATGGGCTTGGAAACATAAATGAGGCTGAAGAGAGAATGATAGAATTCAGTACAGTGATTAATTCACTGCAAGTACATTTATTCATATTATATTGTATTACCTTTAATTTCATTATATTACCTTACAATGTAAAAAAATACAAATGATACCTAAACACATGGATCTGACCTGAAGCACCACACAGGAATTAGAATTATTACATATATAGAAAGAATCATTGATAAAGCTCAATGTTAGTTATAAAAATTAAGTCAGTTGGTGACTTTGGAACAGACCACTAGGTATTTGTATGTAAGTTCAAACTGAAGTTAATAAAATTAAAACAAATCTACAAGAACCAAAATATGACTTTGAATCTGTCTAACCTGAATTTTAAAAACCATTTGAAGTACAGTTTTTGAGACACTGAACATTAATGAATGAAGACCAGATGGACTATAGGATGAGGCCTTTGACAAAATTCAACACCCTTTCCTGATTAAAACACTTACAAAATAGGATTAGAGGGGAATTTCTTCAACATAGTAAAAAGTATTTATGAAAACCCAAGAGCCAACATTGTTCTCAATGGAGAGAGGTGTAAGGCATTCCTTTTAAGAACAGGAACTAGGCAAGGATACCCACTATCACCTCTCTTATTCAATATTGTTTTAGAAGTCTTAGTGATAGCAATAAGACTAGAGGGGAATAAAAGCTATCCACATTGGCAAAGAGGAGGTAAAATTATCCCTTTATGCGGATGACATGGTAGTATACTTAGGAAACCCTAAAGACTCAGCAAGAAAACTCGTGGACACAGTGGACTAATTTAGCAAAGTGGCAGGATACAAGATTAACATACAAAAATCAGCTGGATTTCTTTACAGTGACAAAGAGAATACAGAACCAGAACTAAGAAAAACAATACCCTTTACAATAACTAATCACTAAATTAAATACTTGGGAATAAATTTAACCAGAAGTACCAAGGACCTATTAAAAGGAAATTACAAAACATTACTACAAGAAACAAAAAGGGATCTTGAGAAGAGGAAGAATATCCCTTGCTCATGGATAGGAAG
>NW_006399786.1:14207682-14225662 GCF_000299155.1 Elephantulus edwardii | reverse complement strand
AAAACCTACAGCCAGGAGAAGATAAAGTAGATGAATGGGATCTTCTAAGAATCAAATCCCTATGCACATCCAAAAACTTCTCCAACAGGGTAAAAAGGGAAGCCACTGACTGGGAAAAAGTATGTGGTAATAACATATCAGATAAGGGACTTATATTCAGAATTTATGAAATACTTGAGCACCACAACAAGATAAAGGTAAATAATCCAATAGAAAAATGGGCACAGGATATGAACAGGAACTTCAATGAAGATGACATTCAGATGGCAAACAAGCACATGAAGAAAGGTTCAAAATCCCTAGCTCTAAGAGAGATGCAAATTAAAACAACTATGAGATATCATCTCACCGCAGTCAAAAGAGCAAAATCTAACAGAACAGCAAGCAACAAATGCTGGTGAGGTTGTAGAGAAACTTGAACCCTTATTCACTGTTGGTGGGAGTGTAAAATGGTGCAACCCCTGTGAAAGGTGGTATGTTGCTTTCTCAAAAAGTTGCAAATAGGGATACCATTTGACCCAGCAACTCCACTACTGGAAATATACCCCGAAGAGACCATAACTGACATCCAAGCAGATATATGCACACCCATGTTTATTGCAGCTTTGTTCACAATAGAAAGGAGTTGGAAACAACCTAAGTGCCCATTAACAAACGAATGGATAGAGAAGTTGTGGTTTATTCACACAATGGAATACTATGCTGCATTAAAAAACAATATTATTCAGAATGGTTGACTCTGGAGAACATTATGCAGAGTGAAGTATCAGAGTCACCAAAGGACAAATATTGCATGGTGCCACTGTTGTAAAAGAAGACTGATCTTGGAGTTGGGGAGAGACTGAGTAAGATGGATTCAATAATGTATACTGCACTGAAACAAAGGAGGGAGAAAACTGTTTAAAAGAGATATGTGATTAGGTATTTCTGTCATGACAGGAGTCTAGAGCGATGGCAACATGGTGGAGTGGACCTAGGGGAGAGTTTGCAAAACAATGAAAGAACTGTTCTTTTATTTTTTCAAGAGGGTAGTGTTCTAGGAGTGAGGCTTGGGAGGGGAGAAATGTGCAATAATGAATGAATGTAAATCCGAAGCCTCTGTAAATTTTTACTGAAATTAATTATAAATTTAAATTTAAAAAAAATTAACTTAGAGTAAGGAAGGCAATGAATTTATAACTGCTCATGCTAATAACAATATAGCATGGCATGCAGGAGGAATACTGGAACTATATCCACATTTACAATATTCTTACCAAAACCATTTATGGAAAATAGGAAATGCATTGGAACATGTATCTCTGGATTGGAAATGATCACGTTGTTAATATTTCTTTCCTTAAGCCTAAAAGATTATATTGTTCAAAATTATTTGTTATATATTTGTTTAAATTTTCCCCTCTTTTAACAAATGGGATGTAGAGGGAAGAGAAAAGACCAGAGAATGGCCAAAATTATTGGAGCAGCTATTGCTGCCAGTTTAGGGCCAGTGTCAGGAAAAGGAAGTCTTACTCATAAACAGTGCCACCCAAAGGTAATAAAGGAGATCAGAATTGCTTTTGCTGTGGAAAGCTGGGCCACTTCACTAGACAGTGTCACAGACGAGAGCCACAGATAGGCAAGGGAGTAGAGAGTAAGCCCCCATTCACTTGCTTTGAGTGTGGATCAAAAGGACACCTGGCCAAGGATGGCCCACATCTGGTCATCATGGCTGACAAGACTGACAGGCCCCAGCTCCCAGCTTCAATGATTTAGATCCTCCCAAAAGAGCTGTGGGTGAGCATTAACAATACTAGTAAGTATATTCATTTTCTCCTGGACACAAGAGCCTACTATTTGGTACTAAAAGCCTTCTGAGGTCCCAACTCTTCTCAATATTTATTAGTTGTTGGAATTGATGGAAAACCTCATAAGCAGTTCCTTACTTCACCCCTGCCTTGCATGCGGACATCGAACGGCAAAACAACCCCGTGGTAGATGGAATTTGGTCCAGGACTTAGGAACAATAAATGACATAGTTGAGCCTCTACATCTTGTGGTTCCTAACCTTTATACAATAATAGACAAAGTAGTAGTCAATAAGCCTTTTATTGTAAGAACTACCTTCCCTCTGTAACTTGATTTGTGCCACTGTTAGAACCTCTACTTGGAATATTATTGCTTTTAATTTTTTTTATTGCTTTTAATTTTTGACTCATGTACTTTTAACTTGTTAAATTTGTGTCTTCTAGGCTGCAACACTTCCATGATACACCTTCAAGGATATGAACATGTACGACTAAGCATAATTGATAACAATGCATCTAAATTCCAAAATCAATCTCCACAATAGTCTACTTGTTTCCTATTGCCAAAGGGGCCCTTTAGAGTAGTGAGAGAATATCTTCACCCTGAAACCTACAGTGTTTCTTTTCAGCAGGAAGTAGCTAAGAGAATACGCTGTCTCCTTTTCCTTATGAATCAGGGTGAAGTCTCTCTTAGGGAGGAGTGATAGGGAATGGCAAAGGACACACTGACAAAGGAGATTAATCAGAATTGGCTTTGATAAGTACTGTGGCAATGGGACAATTAAAACAGACTTTCAAGGGGGGGGAAAAAAAAGAGGAACAAACTGTGGGGGAGGGTAGAGAAAATAGTGCAACAATGAATGAATGGAAAACCAAAATCTCTGTAAATGTTCATTAAAATTAATAAAACTTAATAAAATTTAAAAAAGGTCATCACAAAGACAGAAGAACACCATAACTGCCACTCAAACAGATGTATGTACACCCATGTTTATTGTGGCTTTGTTTGCAATAACAAAGATCTGGAAACAACCCAAGTGCCCATCAACAAACGAATGGATATAGATGATCTGGTATATTCACATCTTGGAACACTATACAGCATTGAAGAAAACAAGGAACTCATGAAATATTTCGCAAAATGGATGACCATGGAGGACATTATGCTGAGTGAAGTATCTCATTCACAAAAGGACAAATAATACATTGGGCCACTGTTATAAAATGGAACTACCATCAGAATTGAGGGAAGGCAGAAAAAGAGGGGAAGAATGATTTATATTGCATTGAAACAGATGAGGGAGAGATCTGTTTCAAAAGGATATATGAATGTCTTGTCCTTACAGAAGAAGTCCAGAGTGAAGGCTGCATAGTGGAGTGAACTTGGGGGATGGGATTGCATAACAATGAAAGAGTTTTTCTTTTTCTTTTCAAGGAGAAGAGAGATTTGGGGGGAGGGGATGGGCAGGGAGAAAAGGGCAATAATGAATGGCTGGAAATCCTAAGTCTCTGTGAACTTTCATTAAAATTAATGAATTAAAAAACAAAGACAGAAGGGAAAGAAAAGACCAAAATAAGTGTCAAAAAAGACTGAGGATTACACCCGAACACCAAGAAGCCAAAACAAAGGGAGAAATCAGGAAGTTAAGGAGTTGAACAGAAGATTTCAAAGGGTAGTTTGTGAAAACAAAGGAATGCTTAGTAATGAAATTTGCAAAGATTTGGAGTCAGGAGATCAGAAGACAATAACTCCCTAGGTACTTCTTAAATTGAAGGAACTAAATAACAAATTCAAGCTTTGAGTTTTAATTCTTAGATGCCATAAGCAAAATATGGAATGATCATGAAGCATGAAAAGAGGTTAGAAGGAATAAACTGAGTCCCTTACCAAAAAGAACATTTATACAACTATTTTAATAACTATTGCGTGATCGAGAACCAATGGCAATACAAGAGGTAGTGCAAGGTGCTCTCAAGGAATTGTAAAAAAATAAGGCCCCAGGAATTGATAAAATACCAATTGGCTTATTTCAATAAACAGATGCAGCCTTGGATTTCCTCACCAGGTGATTCCATGATCTGTAGGATAGTTACCTCATCAAGAGATTTAAAATAACCCATACTTATTCCCACTCCAAAAAAAAAAAAAGTGATCCAACACAATGACGATATTATCAGACAATATCACTAAGATCAAACGCAATAAAATTTTTACTGAAGATTTTTGAAATATGACATTGAATATGGAACATTACAGTGACATGGAACTACCAGAAATATAAGCTGGATTTAGAAGAGGTTATGGAATTGTGGACATCAGCACTGATGGCAGATGATTCCTGGCTGAAAACAGAGCATTCTAGAAAAATGTCTACTTGTGTTTTATTAACTACGCAATGGCATTTGATTGTGTGTATCACAACAAATTGTGTATAACATTGAGAAAAATGGGAATCTGAAACACTTCACTGTGCTCATGAGATCCTATACCTAGACTAGGAAACTGATGTATGAACAGAGCAAGGGAGCACTGCATGGTTCAAAATAAAGAAAGGAATATTCCAGGGATATTTATCCATATCTTTTGCATCTACATGCAGAACAGATAATTTGGGAAGCTGGGCATTACAAAGAATGATGTGGTATCATGATACCTCTGTTATACAGATGTCAAAATATTACTCAGTAAAAATGAAGAGGACTTGAAGTATTTGCTGCAGAAAGTCAAGGACTGCAACCTTCAATATGGACTATCTTAACATCGAGAAGGCAGAGATCCACCACTGAGCCAATAGACAGCATCATCGTATTGAGGGAGAAAAGGTTTAGGCTATTAGTAATTTCATCTTCCTCAGATTCACAATCAACACTCTTAGCACCCACAGACAGAAACTCAAAAAGGTAAGTTACTTTGGGAAAATCTGTTGCCAAACACCTCTCCAGAGTTCTAAAGAGCAATGGTGTCAGTCTAGAGACTAAGGAGGATTTGGTCCTGGCCATGGTCTTCTCAGTTAGTTGCAATGCATCTAAGAGTTGTACAATGAATAAGGATGACAGAAGAAGAACTATAACCTTGAGTTGTGGTGCAGGAGAAGAGTCTTGAACATACCATTTATGAACTACCAAGAGAACAAACAAGTTTATTCTAAAGAGGATGGAACCAGATTTCTTCTTGGAGGTAAGGATTTTGAAACTTCGTTTTGCATAATTTGGACATGTGGCCAGAAGGGACAAGTCCTTGGAGAAGAATATCATGCTTGCAGGAACAGAGGGCTAGTGCAGGAGAGAAAGACTCTGAGTGAGATGAATTGACACAAGAACTGTAAGAATGGGTGCAGGTGTGTCTGAGATGGTGAGATTGACTCAAATAGGTCAAGGTTCAGAGCCATTGTCTGCAGGGTCACTGTGAGTTTTAGTTGACCAGATGGCACAGAACACCAGCATACTTCCATGTCCTGAGAGTCCACCCTACCAAAAGTCACGACTCAGTCAGTTTCCCTGAGATGTGGTCTTTCCCAGGAGCTTTGGTAAAAAGGTAATTACATCTGAGCTATCTTTCTCCTTTCTTTTCTGAAATAGATTCCTAACCTGAGCCAGTTGGCCTGACTGCTCTGTGTCTCTGATCTTATTTTTCCAGCCTATAACACTTACAAACACACGAGCTTTGAAGACTTTCTGGAAAAAAATTTAGGCCTAAAAATATAAAGATCCATCTTACATAGTTCAGGTATGTTATTAGGACAGACTAGTCCTTGGAGAGGGTCACCATGCTTGGAAAGGTGGAGGGACTGCAAAAGAGAGGAAGAGCCTCAGCCAGAAGGGTTGACATAGTGGCTGTTGTTATGCACTCAAGTGTGAATTTGTGAAAATGGTACAGAATAGTAGAGGGTTCAGATTGATGTTCAAGAGGTCATTAAGGGTTGTACTCAACTCTAAAATAACAAACAACCATAACTATAACAACAAGAATATCAACAGGAAATATGGGCTAGTGGAAGCAAAGAGAAACAGTTAATTTTGAAAATTACCGAGTCATATAACAGATGTAATAGTATTTGGGAGATTTTTATCCTGAGTTTTTTTGTGATTAGTCTGGTATTTGGAAGCAGGAGTGGCATCCACTGCTTAAACAACATGTCTCTGTAAACCCTATGAACTTTGATCAATGTTGATAGTCATAGAAAGGTTTCAGGCCTTTTGTTCATAGGGTCACTATGAGTTGTGCTCTACTCCAACAACTATCAATGGGATGGTCAGAGTTCTAGATAAAATACTAGTATCTTGAGTTTTACTCTATCATTATATTTCAAAAGCAGATAAACTTATTTCTGAAATTCTATAGATCCACAGATGAAGAGAAGTTTTAATTCAGGATGGAGTGTAACCAAATTCTAATTATGTGCTTGATTTAGATGATGGTATTTATAGAATTTGAACCAAGGAGATTCAGAATTTGGAATTTATGACATACAGGAATGATATTTACAAGAGTGGTAGGATTAAGTAAATGCATGTTACATAAGGAGTGAGTAAATATTGAAGTAAAAATCTGTAACTAGAGGGAGGTGTGGGGGGGTGTGTATCTGTTGTTGCAGACTGAGGGTAAATAGACAGCCATGAATGAGACAGAACAGAGAGAGTAAAGACAGGGACCAGCAGTTCCCATGACTGAAGACCTCAAGCCATGCCTCTCTGAGTATTTATTGAGAATCATAAGGAAGATAAACAAAAGAAAATCATAAGGGAGTACAAAACAAAAACAAGGAATGTGGGGAACTCTTTGGCAGATAAGGCAAAGTTCCTCTCTATTGTTTACTTTATGCTTATTTCAGGGAGGGATTCAGTAAATACAAACTAATAACAATGTTGACTCTTAGGGAATGCCTTAGTAGTTTAGGGAGAACTCTAGCTTGCATTATGCCTCCCTTATATCCTGATATAGCATTTGGTTTATTATTAATATTAAATCTGATATTTGGCTTCCCACAATCTGTGTCTATATTTTCCTTGATGTTTCAACTATTAAGGGCTCAGTTATTAAAACAAAAGTTGGTGACAGATGTTGATAGAAGACAGAAGAATTAATACCTTTGAGTTGTGGTACTGGAGAGGAGTATTGGACAAACCATGGACCACTAAAAGAACAAACAAGTCTGTCCTGGAGAATGAAACCAAGCTGCTCTCTGAAGGCAAGGATTTCGTAGGTCCATCTCACATACTTTGGTCATGTGGACAGGAAGGACCTGTCCTTGGAGAATGACATCATACTTGTAACGGTGGGGGGACAACACAGGAGAGGATGAGATGGATAGACACATCATTGGGGATTGGTGTGTCAGAGACAATGAGACTTGACTCAGAATAAGACAAAGTTCAGAGCTCTATTGTACAGTCAACTTGATGCCTCAGAGCTCTATTGTACAGGCAACTCGATGCCTCATAACAAAAACGAAAGTTTTTCTGTGAAGCATAAGATATGACAGTCTGCTTCCATTAAGATTTACAGTTTTAGAAACCCTATGGTATATCTCTGTTCTACTCTGTAGGGTCACTATGAATTATAATTGACACTTGCATAGAAGAGTGGAAAGAATTTTGAAGATAGCTGAGTTTGAAACCTTAACCAACACCTTCTCTAGTTTTAGATGTCACTTTTTCCTAGAGGTTTAATCATATCCATTCTCTTATAGACTCTATATAGAAGTTCTGGTTGCCTAGCAATAAGAAGCTGAACTGTAATCCCAGAGACATACAGTTTGAATCTGCCAGCTGCTCTGAGGGGGAAGGATGAGCAATCTCCATCCCTATGATTTACTGCCTCTGAAAACCCACTGTAAGAAGCAGCTATGGCTTGATTTTGACTTGACAGCACTAAACAACATATAATAAAATGGGCACTCATGGCCTAGTAGTAAGAACGGCACTGTAATCTCATAGACACATGGTTCAAATCCACCATCTATTCATGGGAGAAGGATAGGCAATCTCCTCCCATGCAATTTACTGCCTCTGAAAATCCACTATTTACTGACTAGGATCAGTTATTGGTTAATTGTGACTCGAAGGTCCCCAACAACAACAATATAAGAAAAATCTTCATTCTTTTCTTAAAGCTACATATAAAAATACAGTATTACAGAATGTAAATGCACAAAGATTCAATTTAAAAGAAAATGTGAAGTGTTCAGAGAAGTCTTTTTGTTACATGTTTGGAAGTATCCATACATAAGCAAATCACACTCAAAGCCTTCTGCTGTATTGCCTTAGAATTTCTGCAATATAAGTAATAACAATCTCAAAACATGTTATTTTGTCTCAGCATTTACCTAAATAATTAGAGTAAGGCCTTTTTAAATAAGAAGAATATGTTCATTTTAGTTTAAATATCAAAACTGCATCTTTATTCTTTAGTCTTCTGATATATTAGGTATAGCCATATTATTGTGTGTTTTCTTCGTGTGGCTAGTGAGAAGTTTCATTGGAAAGCTATGGAATTCCAAATTTTAAATACATATTATTTATTAACAATAATAATAGTTTTATTAGGCTTAGGGAGAGATATGATGTTTTCTATTTAATTTAGGGTGCTCGAACAAACATTTAATTTTTATATCCTTGAAAACCTAAATCAGAAATTTATACCTGAGGTTCATGAACTTGAAAGTATTTGAATGTGAATTTGCATATTATTTTCAGTAACCTCTAACTGAAACTTATCCTTCAATTATGTGTGTAGGCAACCAACCCCAATAGTATTAGCAATATTTATAACTATATTTCCATTTAAAAAATCACAGTTGGTTGCCTATCATACAATTTTAGATATTATAGATATCTAGAAAGTTAGGTTAAAGTGATCACTACCTTGAAAGTAATTTTTATTTGAGGTGCATGAAGGAAGATAGATTTCTTAAAAAATTGAAAATGCCTATAAAATATATTTATAAATGTAATTTTCTAAAATTGGCTTCTGTTCTATTCCTAAGTATTTTATTTAATGAGGTTAAATCACCATTTTGAATAGTTCATATTTATGGCAAAGATGAAGAACACCTATCTCAAAAATATGTGCATATGTGTGTATGTGTATGTGTGTGTGTGTATTCAAAATCACCAGGAATAAGAGAAAAAATTAAAATTAAAAAAATAATATTTGAGTGTAAATAAGTGATAAATTTGAAAATGTGAGAATAGAATTTGAACTAGCTAAGTGTAAAGTCAAGTTATAATCTAGTTGCTATAATGAAATTTCACCTATAATTCAGGCAATACTGTGTCCTCTTGAAATATAATAAATGTGATTCTACAGTAGTTTAAAAAGAAAAGGTAAATCAAGTAGATAGTATATTTTAAAAGAAGTTAGACCTTCTTAACTCATCTATCACGTTGTGAGATTTATAATTCTTAATGAATTCTTAGAGAAATTCAAAGATGCTTTTCCCAAAAATTGGGAAAAATACCCCCAAACTCAACAACTCAATCAAAATGACCAAGACCACAAAAATGGGATAATGGATTAATGAAATATCAGTGTAAATAGAAGGAAGAGATCAAAATTTTTATCTCTTAAATATACGTTGCTGTATTAACAGTTTTCCCAGTCTGAACTTACAAGACTAACAAGACATCAAAAAGATATAAGGTTAGTTAGTTATACTAAAGAATACAGAACTCTGGTGGCCTAGTGGTAAGGCACTGCACTACAAACTAAAGGCAGGAGGTTTGAATCCATCATGTGCTACATGAGAGAAAGATGTGCCCTCCCTTCCTGTGCAAATTATTGCTTCTGAAAACCCATTTGATGGTCAGCTGTGTGTTGTTTTTTTACTTGATTGTACACAACAAAGGATACAGGGAAAAAACTAATAATAATATATAATAAACTTGCAGATAAATGGCAAAACAGAATGTCTTTGAAACTTGGTTTCTGAAAAATCTCTATAACATTACCTGGGTCCCTTAGAAGAAATACAACTAAAGTATATGTTGTTTCATACAATAAAAGTATGGAATAAAACCAACAGACCAAAGCTTTGAAGTTGAGTTATTTTTCTTTTTTTGGGGAACTCTGTAAACTTTGATAAATGTCAATAGTTTAGAGGGGCTTCAGGCCTTTTACTCATAGGGTCGATATGAGTCATGCTTGACTTGAAGGCAATCACCACCACCACCACCAACAATAATAATAGGTTTCCTTAGCTGTATATGTATGACAAGCTTTCGATTCTAGGTAGAACAGCAGGGCATCAATTATATCTTATTTATTAATTAATTATCTTACTAAATAAACACCATATGCAATCAAGCACAGGTGCTTAGATTGGTATACATACACATTTTTAAAAGATTGCTGTTTATTTCCATTTAGAGTCGTCTAAGACTCAACGGCATCTAACAACAACTATTCTCATATGGAACTTGGTGGCATCATATGTGACAACAGTGTATTAACTAGAATGTTGGAGGTTTGAATCTACCCAGGTACTTTGGGATAGAAAATTAAGCATTCAGCTCCTGTAAAGGGCAGCTTTGAAACCTGGTTGGGAGTTTATATGAGTTGACTTGACACGGTGGATTGAATATTTTTTGTTGTTGTTTATACGCATTCAGCATTTTAACTAGTGTTGCTGGAGGTTATAATAAAACATTACATTCTGGGCTTCACTGAGAGTAGATGAAATTTGCATCAGCTATCACTCTTTGTCTATTTGCTTTATTGAGGTAATCTGTGTTTGCTGTGATGCTGAAACTTGTGCCATTGGGGTGTCAAATGCCATAATGTATTCCTAATATAAACAGTGTTTAGTGGGGTGCCTACTTGTAAAACAGGTTTGGAAGAAGGAGTAGCATGCACTTCCTAAACTAAATATCTATGGAACTTGAAGAAACTAAGATGATTATAGAAAGGCATTAGGTCTTTTTTTTCAAAGAGTTGCTATGAGTTGTGCTTGACTCGATGGCAATCAACAACAACATCAAAATTTGAATTAAATATAAACACTTGTAATTTATCCACATAGTATGGTTCCAAAGACGAAGAAATTATGCAAACTAAGAATTATGTGTAAATGAAGAATGATAATATCAGATCACAAAATAGAAGATGACTACATTATACATAATTGTCACTCTTCTTCATCACATTTCACCTTTACCTTACCGTGAAATTACATTACATAACTGCCACACCACTGAAAATCATAACTCACACAGTTGACACATAGTCATTATCATCACAATGAACTTCACTCTCACCTCACAACTTAACATTCATTACTGCCTATGCTGTTAATGCATAAAATAGTCAGAACATTGCTTACTAACTCTTTGATCTCAAGTCCGAACTCACAGCTGACACTCCAATGAATTTCCAATGCTGTAAATGACATGGAAGGGTATTTCTTATCTTCCTCCCTCAGAGTGTCTGGTAGATATGAACTGTCAGAGAGATACCACCTTTGTATTAACAATGCAACTCCCTACAGACTATGCCACCAGAGATCTCTACATGAGTTGTAGAATAGTTAATATTATAAGTGTGAAATGTTCACTTATAGCATAGTAGATAAGTAAGGAGATGGTATACTAAATATTAAAAACTTCAGTTTTCACCTTCACCTAATTAATAAATTGCAGGAAGGCAGATATATACTTTCAAGGTGGGTGGCTGAATGTCTTTCTTAAAATATCTAAGTAAAAGATTTTGTGTGGTTTTGGTGTGTATGTGTGTGATGTTGTTGGTTTGTTTTGTTGTGGGGTTTTTTTAGAAAAAAACCCAAAAAACTTCAGTATTCTGGATTTTACTGGACTGTTTTCAAAATAAACTTGATTAGAAAATCAATCTCCAATGAAGAAATGTTCAAGCTATATGTATATACCTAGCATTTATTTTATATTGATTTGTATGCAAAATTCATATATATTATGTTTCACATTAACCTTCATTCACACTGTATTTCATACAATTGTTTTCTTCCTTTGAATTATAAAATCAATCATCATTGAACTATGTCCATCATTACTCATTTTCAGATCCCCACAAGATCTTTCTTATTTCTTTTACCCACTCCCTCCACCCACCAAACTGTGACCCCGTGATATTCCCGCTGCCTATCCTCACCCTTCAGTCCCAAACCTTTGCTCACTTGACCCCTATACACATTACACTAGTTATTTATTTTTACAATAATGTTCCTGTGTAGTATTTGTTGTTATGAGACTGAGCTAGTTAACTCAGCAGAATGCTCACCAGTCTTTCCCAAGGTATGTAGTAATTTTCAAAATGATTGCTCCTGATCCTGTGTAGTATTCCATCATGTGAATGTACCACAATTTCTCAATCCTTTCAGCTGTGGTTAGATATTTGGCTGTTTCCATATTCTTTCAATAGTGAATAGTGCTGCTATGGACATTGGTGTGCATATCTCCATTCGGTCTCAGGTCTAATTTCCTTGTGGTATATACATAGCAATGGAATAGCCTGTAGCATATGGAATTTTGGCATTCAACTTTTTTTAGGAAACACCAAACTGCCTTTCAGAGTAGTTACACCATTTAACAATCCCACCAATAGTGTAGGAGCGTCCCTATCTCTCCACATCCTCTCAATATTTATTAGTTATTGTCTTGCTAAACTTTACCACTGTTGCTGGGGTGAGATGGTATTTCACTATGACTTTGATTTTCACCTCTCTTATTGCCAGTGATTTTGAACATTTCTTCATGTGTCTGTTATCCATACAAATGTCTTCCTCTGCGAAAAGTTTTTCCATGTCTTTTGGGTTATCAGTCTTTTTCTTGTGGAGACTCTGTAGCATTCTCTAAATTTTGTTAAGAGACTTTTATCTGAGATAGTATTCCCATATTCCCCCACCCCCAGTCACTTTGTTTTCTTTTCACCCTTTTGGAAAAAGTTTTTTATATGCATAGACTTAATCTTTAGAAAGAAGGTCTTACTCATCAATTTTATCCTGGCTTTATTAATCCTGTCAGTATTATTTCTGGCTTTCTTTGTCAGTAATTTTAGCCATAGACTAGGCCTTCTAAGCTCTGTACTACTCTGTTTCTTATTATCTTTAAGGTTTGGGGCTTAAGACCTAGACAGCTGATCCACCTTGAGTTGATTTTTTTATATGGTGTGAGTTATAGATACTGTTTCCACTTTCTGCAGGTACCAGTTCAATTAGTATTGACTTTTTAGTGTTGAATTGTAAATATGCAAAGATATTCTAGAGTGAACACATACTTAAGATAAAGCAAATGGGGAGGGGGGGGGCTGACAAATGAAATAGAAACCAAATCATACAAATGATAAGTAAACAATTCTTAAAAAATCAATAGATATATTTGAAATTAAGGAAATAATGTATGCATTATTGTTGTTTACCATATAGTCAGAAATGACCCGTTAATGACCTTCTAGAAGATTTTCAGAGGCATTTTAATCACACAGGAAGAGATTTTTCATATTTCTCCTGTGATGTCCTTTAGAGCTGATATGACTTGAAATTGACTTGATGACAATAAACTGCAACTACAGATGAATTTTGTTTTAAGACAAGCAAGTAAACTGGGGATGGGAAAGAATAGCGAGGGAGGAAAATCTGCAAAATGAATGAATGAAAATGCAACTTTTCTGTAAAATTTCATAAAATTCACAATTTTTAAAAATAAAGAAATACTAAACATTTTCTATAAAGGGCTTGTTGTTGTGATGTTATGTGTCCTCAAGTCTCTTGTGACTCATAGCAAGCCTATGTGCAAAAGCCTCATACCCTGCTTAGCCTGTGCCCTTCTTTTTGTCTGTGACACATGTAATCTGATTACCCCCGTCACTGAATCAATCCACCTCATTGAGGGTCTTCCTCTCTTTCACTGTCCCTTGACCCTCACACGAATGATGTCCCTCTCCAAGGACTGGTCTTTCCTCACTACATGTCCAAAGTATGTCAGATGAAGCTTCAGAATACTTGATTCCAAGTAGCAACCTGGTTTGTCCCTCTCTTGGATGAACTTGTTTGTTCTCCTAGCAGTCAATGGTGAATTCAATACTCTTCTTCAGCACCACAGCGCAAAGGCATCAGTTCTCCAATCATCACTAGTAATTGTCCAGCTTTCTGCTGCATAGCAAGTAATTGCAAAGTTGCACCTTAATCTCCAGACTGACATTGCTGCTTTTCAGTACTTTGTAGAGGTCTCTGACAGCAGACTTCCCCAAAGCAAATTGTCTTATCATTTTCTGCCTGCTGGTATCAAGAGTGTTGATTGTTTCAACTCAAGGTGGATCAGAGACCTAGGAGTAAAACCCAAAACAATAACATTCATAAGAAACAAATTTAGAAGCAATAGTCCAAGGTTTAAAGGGACTGCCAAATACAACTAGAAATGTACAATATAAAGACAACTAAAATGATGCATGGGACTTTGTAAAGATTAAATCCCTGTGCACCTCAAAAACTTTTTCCAACAGGGTGAAAAGGGAACCTACAGACTGGGAACAAATATTTGGTAATACCATCTCAGACAAGAGTCTCATAACAGAAGTTTATAGAATACTTCTAAGCCTCCACAAGAAAAAGACTGAAAAAGACTGAGAACACAGTTACAAAATGGGCAAAAGACATGGAAAGAATTTTCACAGAGGAAGATATTCAAATGTCAAACAGGCACATGAAGAAATATTCAAAATCACTGGCAATAAGGGAAATGCAAATCAAAACCACAATGAGGTACCATCACACTCCAGTAACAGTGAAAAAGTTTAACAGGGCAATAATTAATAGATGTTGGAGAGAATGTGGTGAGAAAGGCACTCTTATATGTTGTTGGTGGGATTATAAAATGTTACAGCCATTCTGGAAGGCAGTTTGGTGCTTCTTCAAAAAGCTAAACATAGAAATTCCATATGACGCAGCTATTCCACTACTTGTAATATACCCTGAAAAAATTAAAACTGAGGCACAAATGGAGATTTGTAGACCAATGTTCATAGCAGCATTATTCACCATCGCAAGAACATGGAAACAACCCAAATATCCAACCATAAACAAATGTATTGAGAAATTACGGTACACTCATACAATGAAATACTATGCAGCAGGCAGGAGCAATACCTTTGTAAATTATTACTTGCTTAGGAGACATTTGAGAGCATTATGCCATGTGAACTAACTCAGTCCCACAAGAAAAAATATTGTATGAAATTGTTATTATAGAATGAGTATAAGGATCCAGGAGAGGTAGAAGAGGCTAGAAGCAGAGGGATGTAGATGTGAAGGGGGAGAGAAGGATTAATTATTGGGTTGTACAATTTGATGGGGGGGTGAAGGAAATTGAAAGAATTTGTATTCAAATTTTGTAAAGAAACTGAAAGGGAAAAATAAAAATGTGAAAGTAAAAAAAAAAAGAATAAAGAAAGTGATGGAAAAAAGAAAGTAAGAAAATAACAACCTTACTGTTTTTAATTTTTAGCAATATAACAGAAAAAAGAGTATTGTTTGTGGAGCCAAGCAAACTGAAGCTGTTAACAATCTTAATCTCTTTATCATCTATCATGATCTTGCCAATCAGCCCAGTGGTGAGAATCTTTGTTTTCTTGATGTTGAGCTTCAATCTGTACTGAAGGCTATAGTCCTTAACCTTCTGCAGCAAGTGCTTCAGGTCCTCCTCAGTTTCAGCAAGCGGGGTTGTGTCATCTGTGTAACACTGAGTGTTGTCTAAAGGGATACAAATTAAACATTTTAAGACTTCTGACTGCATCTCATCTGTGTTTTGTTTTTGTTTTGTTTACAAGCCTTTAAAATATTTTGTACAAAACAAGGGCTGCATAAAAACAGATTGCAGATCCCTCAGCCATACTTTGCCAGACATAGGACTTTGCCAGACATAGGACTTTGCCAATAAATTATAGAGGAAATTTTTTTACTTAAAAATTCTTCAAAATAATATGATTTGTAATTGTATTTTAATTTTAAGTTAGAGCAAAATGGAAATTGAATCAAGCTGTATTACAGTCTTTAATATGGTTTACATCTCAACATTAAGAAAACAAAAATGACTTATCACTTAATTAACTGGCTACAGCATGATAGATGGAGAAAAGATTACCATTTTCAGCAAGTTCATCTTACTTGAATCAATAAAAGTCAAGATGTAGCAAGATGTGTTTCAATGGAAAAATTTACTGTCAGAGACCTTCTAATAGCACTGAAAAAACAAAGATATCAGCTTAAAGAGTTTTAAGATACAGTGGATCCAAACAATAGTATTTTCAGCTATTTCAGTTGTATCTGAAAGTTGGATAATGAACAAGGAAGACCACATGGTTATGAAAGAACAGTCCTTGGAAAAAAGACATCATGTTGGGAAAAGTAGGGATTTGGCCAAAGAGAGAGCAACCCTTGGCAAGGTAGGCTGAAAGAGTGACTGTAACAAGAGGCTTGCACATTGTGGAGATTGTGAAGGTGAAGCAGGATAGGGCCAGATTCAAGTCTGTTATTCCCAGGATGAGTATGTGCCACTAAGGACTCAAAGGAATCTATTAACAACAATAAGAATCATATTTCTTCTCTCAACAACTTCTGTATATAGGCTTTTACCCATTTAAGCCTAGAGGTGGTCTGTTTGCATAGTCACTAGTGTGTTCCATTGTTAATTTAAAGGCCTAACATGTCCTGCAATTCAAGTTCATCAGGGTTTCTGAGGAAGGAAGGTGATCTTCTCCTGTTACTATTGATGACATCCTTGAGTGTGAAATTTTTTCATCTATATCTATCTATACCTATATCTATCTATCTCTATCTAAACTATCTATATCATCTATATCTATATCATCCATATCATCCATATCATATATCATATATCTATCTCTATCTCTATCATCTCTATATCTGTATCTATTTCTATTCCATATCCTTTATAATTAGATAACTTTTTTCCTTACACTTTGTCTTTTCTTAGTAAATAACAGATGCTGTATATTTTTCTTTTCATTTTTACTTTATCCTCTTAAAAATTAAATAGTAAATATTTTATATTCTGAAAGCCTTAGAATATTTTATGTAAATATTCAACTGGATCAGGGTAGCCTAAACAATGCCATTGACTATGGAAAAGAAAGGAACATGATCATAGGCCAATAACAATTTCTTTATATAACATATGGTTTAAAAATTTTGGCACAGGCTAAAAAGGTAGTTCTGTATAATATTTTAATAATTAATGGATTAAATATTTTCCTCAGATTACAGAAGACCAACATATAATTAAAATATTTTCTGCCATGGGAAAAATAATATATAAAATAAAATAAGGGAAAGAGTTGTTTTAAAATTGATTGCAATTAAAAACTATATCATTCTCTTAAACCAGAGTTCATATAGATACCTGAGGGAAATTATTGCCGTGTGATTTTCCCATTATATCTGAAGTATTAGAAACCCTTGGGTATAGGGAGGATGAAAATTAAGATATTCTAAATGATTAGACATCTTCATCAGCTAGAGAAGCTCTGTTCTTTTTGTAGGGTTTCATTTTTTCACTTTTAAAATATTGTAAGTTTACTTAACATTTCTTGGAAAAATACAAACTAACTTGCTAAATTAGGAGTATTAAAATCACTTCCTCTCATCCATAAAATTCTAAATTGATTTCAAATAAGAAAGCAATATATTTAATATCATTTTATAAATATTTTTTATCCATTTATTATATGTTGTTGCTGTTGTTCTGTGCCGTCGAGTCGTTTGCGACGCATAGCAACCCTATGTACAACAGCCCTAAACCCTGCTCTATCCTGTGCCAATCGCACTGCCCCTGACACACCCATCCCGATTACCCCAGTCATTGAATCAAACCATCTCACAGAGGGTCTTCCCCTCCTGCGTCGTCCCTCCACCCTCCCAAACATGACTTACCTCTCCAAGGACCCGCCCCTCCTTGTAACATGCCCAAGTATGTCAGACGAAGCCCCAGAATCCTTCCCTCCAAGGTGTAGCTTGGTTTAACCCTCTCAAGGATGAATCTGTTTGTTTTCGTGGCAGTCCATGGTACATTCAGTACCCTTCTCTAGCACCACACCTCAAAGGCATCAATTCTCCTCTGTCCTCCCTAGTCATTGTCCAACTCTCTGATGCATAACAAGTGATTGCAAAAACCATGGCCTGTATCAGGCGCACCTTAGTCTCCAGAGAGAC
>NW_006399786.1:14163901-14207507 GCF_000299155.1 Elephantulus edwardii | reverse complement strand
CCAGTGGTGAGAATCTTTGTCTTCTTGACATTGAGACTCAGTCCATACTGAAGGCTGCAGTCCTTGACCCTCCACAGCAAGTACATGAGGTCCTCCTCAGTCTCAGCAAGCAGGGCTGTATCACCTGTATAACACAGATTGTTAATAGATCTTCCACAAATCCTGATGCCACAATTCTCATAGAGCCTAGCCTCCCGGATAATATGCTCTGCATACAGATTGAAAAGGCATGGAGACAGGACACATCCCTGGTGTATACCCTTTACAATTTTGAACCATGCAGTGTTACCCTGCTCTGTTTTGACAACTGCCTTTTGGTCCAACTATAGGTTTCACATTAGCAGGATTAAATGTTTGGGGATTCCCATTCTTCTCATAGTCAGCCACAGTTTGTTATGATCCATACAGTCAAATGCCTTTGCATAATCAATGAAACACAGTTAAACATTCCTCTGGTAGTTCCTGCTTTCAGCTAAGATCCAGCTAACATCAGCTACAATATCTAGTACCAGGGCCCCTTTTAAACCCAGCCTGGACTTATGGCAATTCTCTGCTGATGTACTATTCCAGTCGTTTTTGGATAATCTTCAGTAGAATCTTGCTTGTGTGTGAAATTAATGATAATGTTATGTAGATTCCACACTCTGTTGGGTCACTCTTCCTTGGAATGGAAACAAATATAGATCTCTTCCAGTCAGTTGGCCAAGTGGTTGTTCTCCAGATTTCTTGGCACAACGTGGTGAGCACATCGAGGCAGCATCTGTTAGCTGAAACACATCAGTTGTTATACCATCTATTCCTGAGGCCTTTTTTTTTTTTCTATTTCCTTCAAAGCAGCTTCAACTTCTTCCTTTATCACCATAGGCTCTTGTTTATTTGTTATTTCATTAAATTCTTCTGTATCTGCCTATTCCTTTTGATACAATGACTCAGTATATTCCTTCCATTTTTTTTAATGTTTCTTGGATCATTTAACATTCTGCCTAAAGCATCCTTGATTATAGCAACTCTAGGTTTGAATTTGTTCCTTGAGCTTAAGAAATGCTAAACGAGTTCGACCCTTTTGATTTTCAGACTCTAGCTCCTCTCACATTTCATTGTAATATTTTGCTTTGTCATTCTGAGCTGCCTTCTGTTATTATTAATCTATTAAATAGTGTTATTAATCTATTAATAATTGTCATTAATATATTATAGAAAGAAAGAAAGAGAAATGAAAGAAAGAAAAAAGATAAAGAAATAAAGAAAGAGGGAGGAAGGGAGGGAGGAAGGAAGGAAGGAAAGGAGGTGTGAATGTGGGACAAAAATAATATTAAACAATAGGAGAATCTGCTTCTCATTGTCCTTGTCCTCACTGTTGACAGTGCTGCTGGACCTGCTGGTGCAGTTTGGAAGAATGGGAGTTCTGGCAGTTGGGTTTAAGAGAATTGCAGTTGAAATGTAAAAAAGAAAAAAGAAAAGAAAAGAAAAAGCAGCAGCAGCAAATGTAAGAGAGTCCTGTCCACCTTTCTACCAGTTGCAACAGCAAGCAGTAGCAGCCCTGTGCCCAGAAAACCCAGCACTGCATTCACTGACCTAGAGCATACAGTCTACCTGAACTCTCTGTATCTCATATGTAGTCAATGTGGTCATTAGTTGCCAACTAGCTAAAAACAATTCACTGCCACTCATTTCAGCAGACTGAAAACTTTCTGAATGCTGATATGGTCACTATCATTCCATTTTGTTGAGGGATTTATCCGGTATTGACCCTCTAGAAAATTAGGTGAAGAATCATTGAGCAACTTTTACCTAGTATCTTTCATTCTTTATATGGTAAAGTTAAGCCTTTAAGCTAGAGTTACTCAGAATCACAATTCTATAAAAGCTGAGTTGGAACCAGCATTTGAATTCTAGTAGTTAACTGGCATGGTACAGATTCCAACTAACACTGCTCCAAATTTATAGTTACCCAATCATCATGTGTGAAGTTTATCTTTTATTATGACTTTTACTAGCCATGTTTTTTTTAAAAAATTTTGCGATGTGGATAGACAAATGTGCAAATAGCGCTTGTTACCCTATCTGCAAAAGTATTTGCTTTCTACCATTGCACAAAAGGATCGATCAGTCTCAACAATCTAAAAGGAGATTGGCTAGTATCATCAATAAACTGAACAGATCTAGCCACAGAGACAGATTTTGTGGGCACCCTGCTTGTCCCAGCACCTGTGACTGAACCAGGGACTTGATGTGAGATAGGACCCATGGGCAGCAAAGGAGAGCCAATATTGGCAGGACTAAGAAATTTTTAAGACAAATGGGTTAGGAAGCCAATATTGGTAAGACTGAGAAATTGGGAACACTGGCAAAAGCTGCTGCAAGTCTTGAGGGTGATGTGTCTGCATGTACATTTCAGGAGCTGTCTTGACTGTGTCCTGTTATTCATCTTGATTATAACCTTTACCCTCACCAAAGTGGTTCTGTAGTCTGTGAGCTATCACATTGGATTTTGAACCAAACAAAGCAGTAAGATTGGTGTTGAGATGAGTAGAAAAAAGGAATGGGGGACATGAAAGAGATAGTGGGCAGATGAGTACAAAGACTTAGAGGGCATGTCTGAACTCATGAGAATTGGTTTTGAGCTATTAATGTTGTTGATGGGGTTAGCACCCCTATGTGAAGTTGTTAAAGTTCAGATAATGCTGTCCCCATGGGGATCTTGCTCATTCTACAACATGTTTATGCCCTAGGTATGGGAGCAAGAATAGAAGGGAGAGGGGAATTGTAATCTATGCACTCTAAAATTAAAGTATTACTTATTTCCAGTATATTTGAGAATAAAGTTCAAAGTACAGTCTATTCTTCATTATCAAACTGCATGCTGAGTTTAGGGCTTATAATACTGGTTTTAATTTAGCCTTATATAAACACATAGTAAGAAATCACCAACACATTGTTGATATCAAATTCACAGGCTATTATTGGTAATTCCCTTAACAGAAGTGTTTTCCTCTTGGCAGAGCAAGTCATGCAGTGATTTCTCCCATTGAATTTTCTTGCAAAAATCACAAATCAAGTACAGCTGAAATCCAAGCACTGATTATAATTAATAAGTTTGTGCACAAAAAAAATCTTAAACTATGGACTTCAGCTGTTGTTGGTGTTGAATGCCATCAAGTTGAGCATGACTCATAGTGACCCTATGAACAAAAGATCAGAAGCCTTTCTATAGCTACTATAGTTTCTCAAAGTTGATAGAGTTTCCACAGGCATGTTGTTTAGGAAGTAGATCCCATTCCTGCTTCCAAACCTGTCTGAATCTGGGAAGTTCCATCGAACACTTCACCATGGGTAATGATTATGCAATTTGACACCACATTGGTACAAGGTTCATCATCACAGCAAACCCAAATTATCTCAATACAGCAAATTGACAGAAGAGTGCTGTACCACATAGAAGAATGTTCCTCCAAATTACAACAACCAGCTTTTAAATACAAAGGTCATATATGGGGTCTTGTTGACTCTAAATAAAAGGCTTAACAACAACAACAACAAATAGAATATATTGTTCTTGTTGTTATGTGACATCAAGTCACCTGCGACCCATAGCAAACCTATGTATAGTAGATCTGAATCCTTTCCTGTTCTGAGACATTCTCACTAATTGTGACACACCAAGCCCCATTACCTCAGTTACTGTATGGACTTTAATAGTAAATACTAGATTGCATCAAAGCAAGACATCTTTTCATACAGGTTCCAGATGATTCCTTCTCCATATCAGTACTCCTTATTTACAAAGCAACTTGATATATCTTTTTAAGTTATCATTTTCCCTACAGCAAGACACAATTGAAAAAAAGAAAAATTACTGAAACCTGGCAATGCATAACAATTTCATGGGTGAAATTTTTAAAAATAGTGTGCTTTTATTGGTAATTCAAGGAAATACATATGAAATAATAAATAATATATGAGGAGAGAAACCCGCAGAACTCAGTGAGAGGGACTGAATCCTAAATTCTCCACAAGTTAGTTATGTGAAATTCTGCCAGTTATTTAACCTCTATTTTCCCGAGTTTCGTCAACTATGAAAATTACCTGGTAAAATTAACTAACTCATAAGAGAATTGTGAGAGACAAGTGTTTTAAAAAGAGTAGATAATGTATAATTTATCTAGTCTCCATTTGACTAATAAAGTAGTAATATAGTTTTATAAATTATCTCATTTACATTCATTTCTAAAATTTTTATATTAAATAAACAGTTGATTTTTTTCTCCATTTATTCTTTTTTTATTTTAAATACTGGTCTACTTATAAAGTTCATGTACATTGTTTTTCACAATGGGTCTTTTCTTTTTCCTTTTTAAACATCCTGTGGTTCTGGAGAAGGGTACTGAACATACCAAAGACTGCCAAGAGAACAAATAGGTTTGTCTTGGAGAAGGTGAAACAAAGTTCTTACTTAGAAGTAAGGATTTTGAAGTTCCATCTCACATACTTTGGGTGCATGCCCAGGATTAACTAGTCCTTAAAAAAGGACATCATGCTTGAAAGGGTAGAGGGATAGCACAGGACAGGAAGACCCGAGTTGAAATGCATTGACATGAGAAGAGAGGTAGTGGAGTTAGGTGTTTTTGAGTCAGTGAGACTGACTCAGGATAGGGCAGGTAGGGTTCAGAACAATATTGTATATAAGGTTGTTATGAGTTGTGGAAAATCTGATGGCACATGACAACAACATATCAATATATTCTGATTATTTTATACATGGTTAACCCCAAACAGTAGATTACATTGTATTCTAAGATCTCTGTTGCTTCTGTGGATTTTTAATGTGGATCCAAGTAAAATGAAATCCTTGACAACCTCAATCTTTCTTCCATTTATCACAATGCTATCTGTTAACACAATAGTGGAGATTTTTTGCTTTCTTGATATTGAAAGCTCTAGTAGTTTCTCTTCTTCAATAAATGCTTCAGGTTGTCTTTACTTTCTGCAAGCAAAGATGTACCATCTGTAGAACATAGGTTGCTAATAGTTTTCTATAGTCATGAGGCCATATTCTTCTTCATATAGTCCAGTTTTTGTTTTTTTCCATTTTTTTGAATTATTTGCCCAACATGCTTATTGGATATATATGGAGAAAGGATGTAACCGTGACACATACTTTTTTATCCCCTTAACAACACTATAGTTAAGTAATTAAAAGATGTTTTGCATTGGTAAAATTGTTTTTCCAGTACCTCTTTAAAGTTCTAAAGTGAAAGGGTAACTGTTTGAAAACTAAGTTGTGCCTGACTCAAGACAGAATACTTTCTATTATCTCACATTCAAGTAAAAGTTGGACAATGAAAAAGAAAGACTGAAGAAAAGTAGATGTTTTTTAATTGTGATATTGGTGAGGAATGTATTGGATATATCAGAGACCGTTAAAAGAACATTTAAATCTGTATCAGAGGAAGTGCAATCACGCTCCTCCTTGTAGGAAGATCAGCAAAAAAGAAAGTATTTCAACCACATGGATTGATGCAGTGACTCTAATAATGGGTTTGAGTGTAATGGAAATTGTCTCAAGTCCAAACCAGAAAACAGGTGTATAAACACACACACACACACACACACACACACACACACACACACACTCTCACCCACCCTGATAATATGCTTCAGTAAATACAATATTACCTTTACAATCAAGAGAATCTAAGAGAGTTGTGTTTTTATGTAACAAATAAGATCACCCTTGGGTAGTAGCAGTTTGGTTTTTGTTGTTTTATATCACTCAAAAGTTTAAGTCAAGATTTTCTGGTATAATTACTCATTAGTCTCTATTTCTATGTTACAAGTCCCACACTAATTCTCACCCTCACTCAGAGTCTCTAGAAAATGAAAATTAAAAACTTTTAATTGTCCATGAGTTACAACCTAAGTTTCCACTTGGGTTCTGAAGCTATAAATTACATGGGATAACATTACCCATATTTTCCTCACATATAGTGCATTTCAACCTCTAGAGAGGTGTATGTGGCCTTTAGGTTAGCAACCCAACCCCCCTGCAGACTCGGTCATAAGAGCTCCTTAGGAATTAGAAATTAAATATAATATTCTATGAGCTTGTTAAGTCCAATCATTATTCAAACTTTTTATAAACATTACTATTGATATGAAAATAGGTTGTTTTCCTTTTCTCTTTGTGTTATATTTTCCAGACTTGGGGGAGAGAACATAATTTCTATGCAAATTAACCTTCTACACTATTCATTACCACCTTTTCAACTGAAAATTTAGCGATTCTCAATCTTCTTATTTATCTATGAGACTCTTTAAGAGTCAAAAATGAAAAGCAATGTTAATCTGTATTAATATAGAATATGGAAAACCAGAAAATTGTCCAAACGTGTGTTCTTTTAATATAAGAATGGTAGGCAGAATAGTAAAAGAAAGTATGTGTGTGTGTGTGTAACTAAAATAAGAACTGATACAAATTAACTATGTTTATTACAATCTTCATATAATACTTTCATGTTCTTCTTCTGCATCTAATCCCCAAGAAAGAACATATTTAAATTTCAACTGTGAGAGAGCAGCAGGGGACAATTACTTCATTTGTTGCAATGTCTGCTATACTGGGGGGTAAAATATTCTAATTAATTGTAATTGTTACAGCATAATGTTAAATGGAAAATACCCAGATGATGCTTTGTTACTATGGCATACATAATTGCCATATCTACATTAGTGTTTCTTAATCGTCTTGACCAAATAAATCACCTTCATAGGATTATATAACCATTTAAGCACATTTACTCATTTTCATGTGCATATAATGAAAATAGATACACTTTAAAATAACACTTTCATTGCTGTTATAGGTCATTGGGTTAGCACTAACTCATAAGTGAGTTATCCCCAGTGGGATATCTGAGGCTATAAATCACATGGGAAGAGACCGATCATCCTACTTTTGAGTTCAAAGTGGGCAACCTTAACTGCTAGGTCATCAGAGCTCCTTAGGATAGGACTGTTGCTGTTGTGTACCACAGAGCTGGAACTGTCCCATCTCTGAACCAGATTTTCAGAGACATTAAGTTATATGAGAATTGATGGTCCGTCTTTCTCTCACAAAGTCGCTGGTGAATTAGAACCACATATCTTTGTGCTGGGAATTCAATTCCTTACCTGTAAACCTCCAGAGCTAGCTCAAATAACATTAGCAGACACTATTAAATATCATTAATTTAAATATCATGCTAATCAATGTTTATTAAACATAAATGCTCATTTTCTAATGTGTAAGTAGGTTTAACTTACTGTTAATATGTAAGAATTTTTTTACTTGAAGATAAGTGGACATGACTTGATATATTCTTTTTCTAGGTAATTAGTCACTTGTTATGTATCAGAGAGTTAGACAATGACTAGGGAAGATAGAAGGAGAATTGATGTCTTTGAGCTGTGGTGGTGGAGAAAAGGATTGAATGTACCCTGGACTGCCAAGAAAACAGATTCATCCTGGAGAGGATTAAACCAGGCTACTCCTTGGAGGCAAGGATTCTGGGGCTTCGTCTGACATATTTTGGACATGTCATAAGGAGAGACAGGTCCTTGGAGAGAGACATCATGCTTGGTAAGGTGGAGGGACAGCGCAGGAGGGGAAGACTCTCTATGAGGTGGATTGATTCAGTGACTGGGGTAATTGGGATGGGTGTGTTAGAGGCCATGCGATTGGCACAGGATAGAGTTGTACATAGGGTCGCTATGAGTCGCAAATGACTCACCGGCACATAACAGCAACAACAGCTATAATTATACGGATTCAACAGAGAAAATTTTTAAAGAAATGGTTTTTAGATCAAGTATTTATATTATTTTAATACTGTACATTTTACAAGAATAATTTTTTTGTGTGTGTGTGTTTTTTTTTATTATTTTTTATGTGTACCGTCAAATCAGATCTGACTGGTAGAGGAGGAGATTGTACCTCCTTCTTCCGCAGAGCATCTGGTGGATTTGAACCGCAGACCTGCAGGATTGCGGTGCAGCTTCCTGCCACTAGGCCACCAGAGCTTGCCAAGAATAATTTTTATAAATAAAAAATGTTATTGTGGCATAAGGAAGCATTTATGAGCAAATTACTTTCCCATTCAACGATGTGTAAGTATTTTTCTGTGATAGTAATTGAAATCACATCAAACTAAAAATTCCACTGTTTTCTTGTCTTCTCTACTGTCCCCATTAGCATTCATTCTCCTAGTCTGCCTCTACTGCTTTCTTGATTTTGGGGGGAAGAAAATGCTGCTTTTTTCATCATATAAGGTTGATTATTTTAAGTAATATTTCCCTCAAAAGTGTTTTGCTCAAAAAGACAATAATTTTTTAAAGTTATTAATATTTCTTTTTCATGTGAGAAGGCAGTGTCCCATATTCCATGTAAAAATATTTGTATGGAAACAAGTGAAAAACAAATTCAAGCATCAAGTTGCAATACAGAGAAGTGCTATTATAACTCTGAACCAAGAAGCATCAAAAGAAGATGCAAGGGCTGCACGGTTACTGTACCAAACAATTGTTTGATATTGAAAACTTTTAGTAAAGACCATATGAACATGAGCCAATGGTAATAAAGGACAAAGGTCAAGTTACACTGAAAGCAATATATATACTCACCAGTCTATACCAGGAAATTTGGAGGACACATGCATAGTCAACTGACTGGAATAGATCCATATCCAATATATCCATGTGCTACCTGTCCCAAGGAAGATAATCCAACTGAATAAGGTAATTATTAAATAATAATCACATGCATGCAAAAGATTATCCAAAACTTAGTAGAATATCATATTGACAGAGAATTGCCACAAATTCAAGCAGGTTTTCAAAGAGTTCATGGCACCAGGCATATCACTGCTGATGTTTAATAGATCCAAGCTGAAAGTGGAGAATACTAGAAGAATATTTATTCATGTTTTATTATACACAAAAGCATTTGATTGTATGGATCATAACAAACTATAGCTAACATTGAGAGGAATGGAATTAACAGTATGTGCTCATACTATTAAGTGATATGTGATAAGGATGGCACAGGCATAGGCAGAGTTCAGGTCTGTTGTTCATAGGGTTACAACATTCAATCTGTATGCACAGCAAATAATTTGTGAAGCTGTGCTCCCTTAACAACCTGTACACAGATAATGCAACCTTTCTTGTTTAATATAAGGAGGACTTGAAATGCTTGCTGCAGAAGATCAAGGACTACAATTATAATATGGATTGCATTTCAACATAAAAAAAACCCCTAAAACAAACAAAACAAAATGAACAACAAAGGTCCTTACCACTGAGTCAATAGAATGATAGATGCTGAAAGACTTAAAGTGGTCAATGATTTCAAGCTTTGCCTGATTCAGTAACCAACACCTTTTGACCAGCAGATAAGTAGATACAATGCAGTGCGCAAGTCTTCTGCCAGGTATCTTTCCACAATACTGAAGAGCAATGACGTCCGTTTGAAAACTAAAGTGCAGCTGATTCAGGGCATAATCTTTTCAGTCACTCAAAATGTATCTGAGGGCTGGACAATGATTAAGGATGATAGAAGGATTGATGCCTTTGAGTTGTGGTGTTGATAAGATTGCAGGATATCGCATACACTGCTAAATACCTGATAGATATGTCTTAGAAAAGAGCCCACCGCACCTTAGAGGCAAAAATGGCCAAACTTCATCTTTCACCTTTGATTATGTTGACAGTAGAAATTTTCCTTGACAAGGACGTCATTCTTGGAAGTCAGAGGATCAGTGAAAGATAAAAAGTTGCCTGAAGAAATGAATTGATACAGTGACTGCAGCAATGGGCTCAATTGTGTAAAAGGTTATGAGAACCACAGAGGATAGGACAAGGTTCAGGTCTATTCTTCATAGGCTCTCTATGAATCATACCACACTAGATGGTTCTTATCAACAATGATGACAACACAGAAAATTAGGTCTTTAAGGAAATGATGGATGGTTTACTCCCAAAAATCTTGCTCCTGTGTGCAATGTCCCATTTAGAGGAGGGAAAAATACACAAAGCCAAATCCTTTTTTCCTCCCCCTATTGACATAGTGGGTAGGGAGTTGTGCTGTTAATCCAAAGGTGCCCCTTCTCTGACAGTTTGACTATGTAAGAGAAAATGGACAATCTCTATCCATATCATTTACAGCCTCCAAAAACCTGCTGAAGGTAAGCTAAGAGTTGGCTCCTCATGAATGGCAGTTTTTCTAAAAAGCTTGAAAACTAGACTTGCATGCACACTTTTGGCTGAAGTAGCTAGTAGTATCACAATTAATTACATAAATAAAAATTCACCTCCTGGTTTTCTGTAGATTGTCCCTTGAACAAAATTGAAGTTATTTTACAAAGAAAAAAGTGAGAAGAGTTGCTGAGAATGCAAATAACAATGCCTGCTGCAAAAGGGAGAACCTTTTCTCTGACTGCTGTTCTGTGAGTGAAATATCCTATCACTTAGGAGTTAAAAACCAACTGCTACAACAAATTACTCTCTTTAATCTCTTACCTAAATTTTCTTCAGGGTTGCTTCTCTATTCTCTGTCAGTTTCTTTGTAACTTTTTTCTCTGGAACACAAATGGTTTTCCTTGCCATTATCATGGTCCTGAAAAATACAAGACTCAGCATCCTCTTTTGAGCAATGATTGAAGCAGAATCATGTAGAGAAAAACACTAGAATTTTCAAACCCTTTGTATATAATAATTGAGTTGCCCTAAGAAACTTTTGGCTGAAACTTCCTCCTAGAACTTTTTGAGCCTTTAGAAATGACTTTATCTAGTATGTGTTAGGATGCTCACTAGCACAGAAAGAGAAATGTTCTTTTTTTTTTCCCCAGAGCATTTATACCATTAGGTTTCTTAATATCAAAGGACACAATTTATACTAGGTCACTTTTTTATGGTGATGATATGATGATACAAAGGGCTATGATTTGAATCCACCACTTGTTTCAAGGCCGAAAGTGCGGCAATCTTCTCTCTTGTGATTTACAGCCTCTGAAAACCTATTGTAGGTTCTACTATGAGTCAGTTTCAACCAGATGGCAAATAACATATTTTAAAATCTTGCATTCAAATGAGCATGCTTTTATTATAGTAACTGTCAGAAATTTAGATCTTTACTAGGGATCTCTGGTAGCTTAGTCTGTATTGTGTTGTTGTATACCATCGAGTCAGAACTGACCCATAGCTGGTCCACCCTGTGCCTTTGGGATTGCAACAAAAATTCTTTCTGCCTTTGTACTGTTAACCTAAGTTCCACTTCTCCCTGGTGGTTCAAATCCACCAGCATATCTGTAGGAGAAAGATGGACATTACCCTCTCATGACAATTTAAGCCTCAAAAACTAGGTATAAAGCCACTGTTGACTTGAGGGCAATGAGTTTGACTTTAAGTATAAAGTATATTCTCAAAAAATTTACAGTAATACAATGCATTTACATTATTTTGTGAGGCTTAGTTATCTAAAAACCTATATTTAAAAGCTTAGATCCACAATAATATTGTCAGTGTAGTGAGTAAGATGGAATTCAGGACTGAATAAGGAGAAAGATAATGATTATAGAGCAGCAGTGCTATATGGTGAGTTGTTTGTTGGGTCTAACACATTGACAGCTGCCTATAGGAAATGACACCCCACAGCCAGTGATCGTATAGAAACAAACAAGCTACAAGTGAGCCATCCGAGGAAGAGAGTCAGGAAACCCCTTTAGATGGGACAGGGATGAAGCATACATAGTCTGAGACAATGTCTTTTTGCATCAAGTGGGAAGCCTGAATCAGAGAGCCTTGAAACACAGCAACAGTGAGAGTCCTTTATAATACTGCAGAGTTTTTCTCTTATCTATAGTTTAAGAGATGTGCTGGCACTGTCACTGGACATGTTGACAAACCATAAATGAGAAAAACAAAATTAAACTAAACATTACTTATTAGACATATTTTTAAAACAACTGGGTTTATAAAAACTTGGTTTGGAACTTGTATTAGGAGGATGGAAAGGTTGGAGGGTATCAGCTTTCAGCTTACTCTGGAGTCAGTGCACAGCTAAAACGCTAAGATCTTTGCCTCATTTATACATCAATGCACAATCTACTAAACGTTCCTATTCTATCATTTAATATCATGGGGGAAAATAAATATGCCAAATGAAAAGAGACTGTTAATCAGTATGACATGAAAGCAAGTATGATTGCTTTCTTTGACTTAAAGGTATATAGTGGGGAAAGATGGGCAATTCTTTCCTGGAAAATTTAGTCTTGAAAATCCTGTTGGAGGGACAGTGATGGATGGGTTCAGACTCACTGATACGTAATATCTACAAAGGCAAATGTGTAAATTACATCTTCCTTACTGAAAAAAAAAAACCCCTTAGTTTTTGTATTATTTTTATAAATGCCAAAATGTTGAATATAATCTAAAATACTCTGTATATTTAATAAGAAACAACATGAAAAAAGAGAAATAAATAATGGTGATGATATTACCATCAGGATCAATAATACCTAAGATTTCTCAATTTAATCTGGTCCAATACAGTCACACTCGTTTAAATACGTCTTGTGCTAAAATGGAAATATTTTATTACAAGATAAAGCAGGAGGATATTTCTGTAATTTATCTCCAAAATACAGACTATAGCTTTTGAGAATTCATAGTGTTTTATGTATAATGTTGATATGTATCATCAGGTTTTTTAGCAGTTAATACTTTTATGCTCATTTATAAGCTGATTGCAAAGTATTATTTCTTTTACAAAACATAAAATCTCCTTGGAAGACACTTTTCAGTGAAAAAAAATATGTATCTATCAGTTGTAAGCAAGATCCAAATTATGGTAATAATTTCAAAACCCTGAGTAAAATTCAAAACCATGTTTAAAACAAAATTCATTAATTATTTTCAGATTGTTGAGTCTTCTCCTAGTCCTAATACCATATTTTTCTTAATATAGTAGTACTTTTAAGTTTATTTGTTTATGCATATCAAACAGCTATGGTTAAAGGATAAAACATTGATATACACGTTTTATTCAGTATCCCTTTGCACAGCTCCAATGACAACTTCTTAATACATATGCAAGTTTCACATAAGCACAATTAATTGCCTTGGAATTACTGTTCTTCAATAAGTGCTATCCATAATTTATCATGCTATAATCAATAATAGATCTGTTTGATAATAGTTCACCAAATTAAGTATGTCTCTTAGAAGAAAGAAAAGGAATATAGAAGAGAGTGAGAGAATAAACAAACTAAGGAGTGAGAAAGCAGAGAGAAAAATAAGTCTAAAATGAGAAGTTTCTCATGCCACCCCATGATCAAGATAGAATACATTTTATGAATTCTGATTTACGCAGTATTTTTATTAAGAGCTTTCAAATTCCTTATGCACATTAATTTATGTCAATATTTCAGTAAAGTTTTGTTTCATTTAAACCTCCCTTTAAAAAAATTAAAATGAACCAAAAACTCTTCAGAGCAATGAGTATTATCTAAAACCATGTGTGTGTGTGTGTGTATGTATGTATATAAAATCATTATCAGATACCAATTTTATTCTTCAACAAGATGGGAAAGGAAATTTTTAGTTTTATCTGGAATGGAAAGAGACCCAGAAAAAGTAAAATACTTCTGAAAAAGAGAAACAAAGTAGGAAACAACACACTCCCTGATATCAAATCCTACTACACAGCTGTGGTGGTCCAGACAGCATGGTACTGGTACCGTGACAGACACATAGATCAATAGAACGGAACTGATAACTCAAAACTCAGCTCATCTACCTATTGTCAACTGATTTTTTACAAGAAGACAAAATTAGCCAAGTGGGGAAACAATAGCCTTTTAAACAAATGGTGTTGGCAAAATTGGAAAATCATCTGTAGAAAACTCAACCAAGCCTCACATGTCACACCATACATGAAACTCAACTCAAGGTGGACCAAAGACCGAGGAGTTAAACCAAATACTATAAACTTCAGCAGCGAAAAGTTTGGAGGAACTCTAGACGCCCTAACCCACAGTATGAAAAGTCTTCAAAGGATAATGAAAAGCCTACAGCCAGGAAAAAAACAAAATAGATGAGTGAGACATGCTAAAAATCAAATCCCTATGGACATAAAAAAAATCTTCTCCAACAGTGTAAAATGAAAACCATATACTGGCAAAACATTTAGTAACTACATATATGATAAGAGACTCATACCTAAAATTTACAAAATACTCCAGCATTTTTGTACAGAGATAACTCGTGGTTGCTGTGATGCTAAACACTGTGACTGCGATGTGTCAAATGAGATAATAGCTACCCATGGTGGACAGTGTTTGGTGGAGCTCCCTGATTAAAACCAGCTTGGAAGCAGGAGTGACATCCACTTCCAAAATAGCTTGCCTCCGAAAACCCTATAAACTTGGATTAACAATAAAAGTTATACAAACGTTCAAGTCTTTCGTTCATAGGGTCACTAAGAGTTGTCTATTACTCGATGGCACTTAACAACATAGAGAGAGGTCTGTTCACCTAGGAGACAGAAACTGATGCTACCAAGCCAAAGGTTGTTGTTGTTGTTGTTGTTATGGGCCGTCGAGTCGTTTGCGACTCATAGCGACCCTATGTACAGCAGCCCTAAACCCTGCTCTATCCTGTGCCAATCGCACTGCCTCTGACACACCCATCCCGATTACCCCAGTCACTGAATCAATTCACCTCATAGAGGGTCTTCCCCCTGCGCTGTCCCTCCACTCTGCCCAGCATGATGTCCCTCTCCAAAGGCCTGTCTCTTCTTACAACATGTCCAAAGTATGTCAGGCGAAGCCCCAGAATCCTTGCTTCCAAGGAACAGCCTGGTTTAACCCTCTCTAAGATGAATCTATTTGTTTTCTTGGCAGTCCATGGTACATTCAGTACTCTTCTCCAGCACCAAAGGTGGATGATTTTAATCTGTGGCCCTCAGATCTGATTTTAATTGGTTTTAGTCAAACATTCTTCTAAGTGGTATAGCACTGGTCTGTCCATTTGCTGTACAGAAGTAACTTGTGGTTGCTGTGATGTTGAATATTGTGACACTGATGTGTCAAATGCAATAATGGTTATCCACGGTGGACAGTGTATACTGGAGCTCCCTAATAAAACCAACTTGGAAGCAGGAGTGGCATCCACTTCCAAAATAGCTTGCCTCTGAAAACCCTATGAACTCGGATAAATGGTGAAAGTTATACAAGTATTCAGGTCTTCGTTCATAGTATCACTATGTGTCGTCTATGACTTGATGGCACTTAACAATAACAACAACCAACACCTCCACAAGAAAAGGTAAACCACCAATTGTAAATTGGGTACAGGATATGAACAGACACGTCACCAAAAAGGACATTCAGATGGCAAGCAAATACATGAAAAATATTCAAAATCCCTACCTATAGAGAGATGCAAATCAAAACAACTATGAGATATTATCTCACTCTGGTAACCACAACAAAGTTAAGAGACCAGCGAACCAAAAATGCTGGAGAGATTGTGGAGAGATTGGAACCTTTATTCTCTGCTGGTGGGAGTGTAAAATAGTTCAACCACTATAAAAGATGGGTTGGTGGTTTCTCAAAAAGTTGGAAATAGAAATGCCATTTGACCCAACAATTTCACTGTTGGAAACATACCCTAGAGAAACAAGAACCACAATGCAAACAGATATATGTGCATTCTTGTTTATTGCTGTGTTATTTATAACAGCAAATAGATGGAAGAAACCCAAGTGCCTATAAACAAATGAATATATAGAACAATTATGATATAGTCACACAGTAGAATATTATGCAGCCCCAAAAATAATGAAATAATAAAATAGTATACGACATGGGTGACCCTGGAGGACATTATGTTGAGTGAAATGTCTCAGTCTCAAAAGGATAAATACTGCATAATGTCACTCTTATGAAGCAGGACTGACATGGGGAGTTGGGAGGAAAACAGGAAAAGAGTTGATAGATAACACTGTATTGGAACAGATGAGAGAGAGAGAGCTGCTTAAAAGTAATATATGACTAGGCATTATATGAAAGACAATGGTCCAGAATAAGAGGTCCATTGCAAAGAGGACTGGGAGAGGGGGTAGTAAAGGAAGGCAGGCTGGAAATTGTGCAACAATGAATGAATAATAAAAAATAAACAATCTTCAGAATAAAAATCATTATCAAAAACAAATTCAAGCCTCAAGTTGAACTACTATGGAAAATATATTTAATGATTCAGGAAGCATCAAAATAAGATAAAAGGAACATCCAGAATAACTCTTCCAAAAAGTGTTGAATGATATTGAATCATTTCAGGAAGTAGCATATGATGAAGAACCAATGTGAAGGAACAATCGAACCTGTATTGAATATGTTGATAAAGATAAGATGAAAATAATTGATAAAATACTTATTTAGATGTTTCAGTAAACAGATGCACCTTTGTATGTGCTCAATAATCTATGCCACGAAATTTACAAGACAGCTATATAGAAGATATCTATATTTGTTGTCATTGTGAAAAGAAATGATTCAACAGAATTTTAAAAACATCAAACAATATTATTATTACAAAGTATTTCTGAAGATTATTATAAAAACAAGTGGAATAGTACATTGAAAAGAAACTTCTAGAAATTCAAGCTGAATTGAGAAAAGGTCATGGGACAAAGAATATAGTTGCTGATGTCAGATGGATCTTGACTGAAAGCAGAGAATACCAGAATGCTGATGAATTATATTTCAACGACTATGAGGAATTATTTTGTTGTTTGTATTATAGTAAATGATGAATGACATTAATTTAACCTGTTAACTAACAACATTGATCACTTTCTAACTTCCCTAGTAAACTCCATGGGCAGACTCAGAAGCAAAGCAGTGTTCTGGGAGAAGACTTTGATGTTAGAATTCTTAGAAGTAGGTGCAGAGAGGTCTTATTTCAAGGTAATCAGTTTTATAATGTGAATATTGTAAATTAAAACTGTTCCCCTTGTGGAGTTACTAGAAGTTGGTCAGAAAAAAAGCAAACAAACAATCTTTACACACTGTCCATACTCTTTTTAACAACTGTAGCCTTAATGGTATGGTGTTATAAGTGAGAAGCTCGATTATTATATGAGATTTATTAAAGACTTGGATAAATAGATATGTATATCTTGGACACTATATTATTAAATGACTGTTGTTTATGCATATCATATGTCTCTTATAACCTATTTTTATAAGAGACACTTTAATCTATGAGTAAAGGTTCCTAATTCTCAACACAGAATCCAAATATGTTATGTTTGATTCTTGCTGTTATGTACTATAAAATTGGAGCCAACTGACAGCTGGGCCTTCAGCAGCTTTTCAGAGGCAGTATAAAGGAGGCGATGAAATTACCCATCTTTCTCCTGCGGTGCTGCTGGATTCAAACCACATGCCTTCAGGATTGCAGTACAGTTTCTCACTACTAGGCTACCACAGCTCTCTAAATATTTCATATACCTACATCCAATGACAGACAAAGAAGCTTCCCTGGAGATTTTGTAAATATTATCCTGAACAGAGCATCTTTACTTTTCTATCATTAATCTAAAATTATATGACTCTAAATAATAATACATAATTTGCTTTACTGTGGATAAAATTTCTCTATATCACTGTGCTTGATGGCACTTAACAACAATAACAACAACAAGAGAGCTCTGCTTGCCTACTGGATAGAAATGAACCTACCAAGCCAAAGGTGGGTGGTTTTAATCTGTGGCCCTCAGGTCTAGTTTTAATTAGTTTTGGTCAAACATTCTTCTTAGTGGTATAGCACTGGTCCGTCCATTAGCTGTACAGAGGGAACTTGTGGTTACTGTGATACTAAACACTGTGACACTGATGTGTCAAATGAGAGAATAGTTATCCATGGTGGATAGTGTTTGGTGGAGTTCCCATTAAAACAAGCTTGGAAGCAGGAGTGGTATCCACTTCTGAAATGGCTTGTCTTTGGAATCCCTATGAACATGGAGAAACAAAGAAAGTTATACAGCTGTTCAGGTCTGTCGTTCATAAGGTCACTAAGTCATCTATGACTCGATGGTGCTTAACAACAACAACAACAACAACAACAACATAGTACTGTGAGTAAAAAACAAACAAACAAAGGCATAGAGGAAGTCACATTTGACTTCTTCTAATAACTCCAAAATGAGGTATAGTCCCTATTCACAGTATTTACGACACAAAACCTATTCCTATGATGCTAGGCCCTCACTGCTTCTACGTTTACTTCTACTAATTCTAACACCAACTGTCCCTCCCAGGGTCCTCACTTGCTATACTACAGAGTCCACTCATCTGTTATAATGATGACACAGAATTCACAGATCTTATTTAGGTCAGCTGCTTAGGTGTGCACACAAGCTACCTTCATCTCTTGATTTAAAGTCAGTGTCACAAAGCTTCCTTAGACATACCAGTTATGATATCTCTTTCTTTGTCCTCCAGCAAACTTGGGTCAAAGTTCTCGGCACTGGCTCTAGGGGAAAGCTGTCCCTCATCAGCACTATCTCACATCAGTCTCTGGTTCTCAGCTGCTACAGCGGAAGTATCTCATTCTCTTTGTCAGAAACCCATTCAGGAATCTCTCTGGCCTCAAAGGATTCTTCCTGAATTCTCTGCTACTTCATTCTTGCTGATAATATGATTCCCATCTTCTGTCTCTAAATCTACTCAATTTAAGCTTGGAGGAATAGTAGAAGATCTCTTTATTGTCACTCTCACACCCTGTGTACATGCTCCTACCCAGTCATACAGTAGAAGTAAAAGACAATGATCTAGGAGAGTAATTCTGAATTATAAACCTACTACACCATAGTCACTCTCATCACCAAGTAGCGAGTTATGCTTTTTTGTTATTATTGTTATGTGCCGTGGAGTCACCTGTGACTCATACCTGCGATTCCTAACAACCCTATGTACAATAGCCCTGAAACCTGGTCTATCCTGTGCCACTCTTGTCTCTGACAAACCTACCCCCATTATTCCATTAACTTAATTAGTCCATCTCATCGAGGATCTTAGAGACCCTGGCGGTCTCTCTGAGTTGAGGAGGCAGAGCTGATATTCAGAGGAGACCAAAGTAGTTAGGAGTCACAGTATAAATGGCAAATCAAATCCTGAGAGGCTCAAAGGGGTTTCTGTCATGCAAAAAGGATTGACAATCTGCTTTTATAAGGATAAAAGTCAAGAAAAACCCAGTGGAGTAGTTCTACTTAACATGTGAGGACACCATGAAGAGAATGACACAGAAGGATGCATTTTACTACATAAAACCAGATGGCCATATACTACTTTGAACATTCATTATGGTGTTTAGATGCATGGCTATTCTTGAAAGAAAAAAAAAAACCAAACAAACAACAATTGCATATGTATGTGTTTTCTGTGTGAAATAAGAGTAAGGAAATAAACTGGAGGCGTGTCATGAATTCCAGGATACATTAAGAGTCTAGTTGAGCTAGTAAGAATTTAGTTAGACAAGTCAGCATAGGTCTACATATTTATTTAGACATATTCAGATGCTAGAGTAGGCACACAGAGTAAGTGGAGAATTTTAGTGTAGCCAAGAGAGTACTAAGAAATGAGAAATAGGTAGAGGAATTAAAGGCATATAGAGTTTGTAATCCTTTAGACGCTAGCATCTCTCTTCTCAATTGTTTTTCACACTCAAACTTCATAAATGATTTGGGGACATAGTAGTTTTATTTGACCTCTTTTTGGTTGTTATTTTCCCCTTCCATTTCATTGAGATTTCTGATAAAATGATCATCAATGACTTGTTCATTCTGAACCCCATACTTACCTGACATTTCAACACAATTGAAAATAGCCAGCAATTTCTTTGCATTTTTTTCTCCTGGATTCTTCGGAAAAACTCTTTTTATATTTCCAGAATAGTCATGAATTGCCATATAATATCTATTCTTTCTTTCTTTTAAACTTTCTATATGCTCTACTTATATATTTGATTCTAATTATTTTTTTAAAAATCCAAAATTTTATTCTCCAACTTAAACATCTTTAAGCTTATGCATTAACTTTTATACAATAGTTTTTCATAGCGTATAATATATAAAACAGAACTTTTCTTTCCATCAATCAATCTAGGCTCATCTTTAATGAAAGTTATAATCTATAATGGATTGAAATTTAGTTACTTTTTAACTTCACAATATTATGTCCTTGTACACATCTGTTTTTATAATTAGTTCCACAGTTTCTCTGTGGTAATTTGAGAAAAGAGAATGGTCAGGTACAATTTAAATAATTTTATCTTTTATTTCCAATTTATTTGTTAATGTACATGCATAGAATAAACATGTAAATTTTTCATAAAAAAGAAATGTATTCTTATAAAAAATATTCATTTTTACTATCTTGTGGGTGAATTGGTCACTTCTAAAATGGACAATACTGACCTAGAAATAAGACAATGAATGAAGAGAAAGATATAATATACTCAATGACTGCTTTGAGTTTCTACCTAAAAAAAAAAAATCAATCAACATATAGCACTATATAAAAAATAATAAAACCCCCAAATATGGCACTATTAACAATAGCTATAAAATGCAATATAATGGCTAGCAACAAATGAAGAGGTAAACAAAATTCAATCATGTGTGAAATTCAATTATACTCATGTATAA
Source organism: Elephantulus edwardii (assembly GCF_000299155.1). NCBI lineage: Eukaryota > Metazoa > Chordata > Mammalia > Macroscelidea > Macroscelididae > Elephantulus > Elephantulus edwardii. The sequence goes on along the minus strand of NW_006399786.1, from coordinate 14,186,761 downwards.
ATAGAAATGAAATTCTACTACATACTACCAGTACACCTGTCGTGAGAGAATGAGTACTATACATGTGAGCTTATACGTGTATATGACATATCCAAACACACCATTGTTTACAAATCAAAGTCCATTAGTGATTATCAAGAGGGAGAAAAGATCACTCAACTTAACAGGTAATGAGCTCTTGCTAAGTGTAATGTGTTATTGTTGTTACGTGCCATTGAGTCGTAGGCAACTCATAGCAACCCTATGAATGAAAGACCCAAACATTTGTATGATTTTCATCATTTCTCCAGGTTCACAGGATTTCCGGAGGCAAGTTATTTCAGAAGTGGATGCAAATATTGCTTCCAAGCTTGTTTTAATTGGGGATCTCCACCAAACACTGTCCACCATGGGTAACCATTATTGCATTTGACACGTCAGTGTCAAAGTGTTCAGCATCCCAACAACCACAAGTTACCCCTATACAGCAAGTGGACAGACCAGGGCTATATGGCCTAGAAGAATGTTTAACTAAAAACAATGAAAACCAGGCCACAGGCCTGAGGGCCCAAACAAATTTAGTAACCAAAGCATGGTACAAACTCCATGAGCTGCGTCATTCCAAATTCCGCTATAATCATGCATTCTCATGGACTCTCACCACCAAAAACGCTCGTCTGGGGGCATTCTTATGCTTCTTCAATCTCCTCCTTTTCTGATGCCACATGTTTTTTCATAGAGCTTAACTTCTTTAATGATTTGCCCACCATATAGACTGAGTACACATGAGAGAAGTATCCGTATATAAACAGAAGGTGAACAAAAGCCTGAAGACTTTCTATAACTACCATGATTTCTCCAAGTTTTTAGACTTTTCAGATGCATGTAGTTTAGGAAAGTGGATGTCAGTGCTTCTTCCAAACCTGAATCAATCTGGGAGCTTCAACAAACACTGCCCATGATGGGTACCCAATTATGGTGTTTGACACACCTATGGCCCAGTTGTCCATCATTGCAGCAACTCTATATTATTTCAATAGAGCATACAGACCAATACTGTACCACTTGAAAGAGTGTTCACACAAAATCAATTAATATTTGGCCTGAGGGCTGCAGCCGTAAGAGCCCTGATCATTCCATATGTGCCCCTCCTCAAGACGTGAGAGGCCATCCTAAGGTCCAGCATGAACCGAAATTCAAAGCTCACTAGCCCTCAGCCCGCAGATGTGGCCAAATGTGTCAATATTTTAAAATTCCAGCATGCCCAAATGCTGGCAGACACTGCCCAAAGACTCCCAATTCATCTGGCAAGTCCCATCTGCTGACACCCACTTAAGATAAAAAGAAAGGTATAAGAGCCCCAAGCATTCCATATGTATCCCTCCTCAAGATGCGAGAGGGCATCCTTAAGGTCCAGCCTGAACCAAGGTGCACAACACACTAACCCTCAGCCTGCAGGCATGTAAGTATGATGAGAAAAGATAAAAAAATAGGTTTTAATGTATTAAATCCTTATTTTATTGTGTTTAAATTTTTTTAAACCATGGGAACAAGGTTATTTTTACTAAAGTGCATACATATGTTTGTTGTTGTCATGTACCGTTGAGTCACCAGAGACTCATAGTGACCCTATGTATAACAGACCTAAACTCTGCCCTATCCTATGCCAATCTCACCATCTCTGACACACCTGCTGCCATTACCCCAGTCACTGAATCAATCCATCTCATTGAGGATCTTCATCTGCACTGTCCCTCCACCCTTCCAAGTATTATGTCTCTCTCCAAGGACTGGTTCTTTCTTGCAACATGTCCAAAGTTGTCAGATGAAGCTTCAAAAACCTTGCCTCCAAGGAGCAGCCCGGCTTCACCCTCTCAAGGACAAACCTGTTTTTTTTCCTATCTATCCATGGTATACTCAATACTCTTCTCCAACACCACGGCTCGAAGACATCAATTCTTCTCCTATTATGCCTAGTCATTGTCCAGCTCTCTGATGCATAGGAAGTGATTGCAAAGACCATTGCATGTATCAGGCGCACCTTAGTCTCCAGACTGATATCTTTGCACTTCAGCACTTTAGAGAGGTCTCTAACTGCAGACTTTTCCATTGCAATGTGTCTTTTAATTTCCCTGCTGCTGGTGCCAAGAGTGTTGAATGTGGATCCAAGCAAACCAAAACTGTGAACAATCTCAATCTCCTCGCCATCCATTATGATGCTGCCAATCAGCCAAGTGGTGAGCTTTGTTTTCTTGATGTTGAGTCTCAAGCCATACTGAAGACTGCAGTCCCTGACCTTCCACAGAAAATGCTTCAGGTTCTCTTCAGTTTCAGCAAGCAAGGTTGTGTCATCTGCATAACGCAGATTGTTGATGATTCTTCCTCCAATCCTGATGCCACATTTCTCTTTGTAGAGCCCAGCCTCCTGGATAATCTGTTCTACATAAAGATTGAAAAAGTATGGAGACAGGATACAGCCCTGGCATACATCTTTCCCAATTTTGAACCATGCATTGTTTGATACAGCCTTGGCATACACCTTTCCCAATTTTGAACCATGCATTGTTTCCTTGCTTTGTTCTGACAACTGCTTCCTTGTCCGAGTATAGGTTTTGCATTAGCAAAATAAGTGTTCTGGGAAACCTATTCTTCTCAGAGTTAGCCACAGTTTGTTACAATTCACACAGTCAAATACCTTTGCATAATCAATGAAACAAAGATAGACATTCATCTGATACTCCTTGCTTTCAGCAAAGAGCCATGTAACATTAGCTATAATATCCCTAGTACCACGGCCTCGTCTAAATCCAGCCTGCACTTCTGGTAGTTCTCTGTTGCTGTGCTGTTCCAATTGTTTTTGGATAATCTTCAGCAAAATCTTGCTTGCATGTGATATTATTCAATAATTTCCACACTCTGTTGGATCACCTTTCTTTGGAATGGGAATAAATATAGATATCTTCCAGTCAGTTGGCCAAGTGGTTGTTCTTCAGATTTCTTTGCACAAACTGGTGAGCACATCTAGGGCAGCATCTGTTTGTTGAAATATGTCAATTGTATACTGTCAATTCCTTAGGCCTTACTCTTAGCCAATTCTTTCAAAGCAGTCTGGACTTCTTCCCTCATCATCATAGGCTCTTGCTCATATGTGGTTTTATTAAATTCTTCTATGTATGCCAGAATTGGGAGCGGGAATTCGAGATCCCAGCTTTGTGCCCCATCACCCAAACAGGTAGGCTGCCCCAGAAGTGTGCGTGTGGAACAAAGTGCCCCCTGGAGTCCTTGGGGCCCTCTGGCCTGCAGCCATTGGGTCAGAAAAAGAACACTACATACCATATCTATAAGACAGATCATCCTCCCTTGAGAAATATTGTGACCACAGCGTGCTGTAAACAGAAGGGAAGATGCCTAAGAAACAAGAAGTTAAACCTGAAGCAGAAATTAAAGGGAAAGGACTTTTCTTCAGAACCATCTGAAATAAGAAGGTTTACCTAACATTAGAGCTTTTTATTTTTGGACTTACAGGCCCCTAAACCCAAGGGACACTGGTCACAGCATAAGAAATCTACAACATCTTGATGAATTTTGAATCACAGAAACCCACAATGCTTGAGATATAAGCTATCAGATCACGGGGTGTATAGTAGGTGATAGGTGTCGAAGGAAGTGAGTGGGAATAAAAGGGAATACTGGTGGAACAGGGAAAGGGGTGGGTCAAGTGACTCGTGTCAAGGGCAGGGACAAAACTAAAACGACTGGCTATTCTACAATTGGGAAAGATCTTTCATCTGCATTGTTCTGTAAAATGCTTGTCTGTCAGATACTTTTCTAAATCTAAGCATTCAGATTAAGACAGCCTAGGAAGAAGTATTGGCCATCCACTTTTGAAATAGCAGGCCTTCGAAAACCCTATGTCCACATATTTAGGAAATAAATTTATATGAGATTGCTGTAATGATTCAATAATAGACTGTCAAATACGGCTCTACGTTTTTATACATTTTGATAATGGAACTTAATAGATACTGACATTCATCTATTTAATTTCCAGCCATCAATATATAATCATGCAAAATGATTACCCAGGTAACCCCTGTCTGAAGTATGTGACCTTTGTGTGAATCAAATCTTTTGATGCTTGATTCTTATATTGTCTCCAGTGGGGTTTTGTTTTTGTGGGTTGTTTTTTGTTTTTTGCTTGTTTTTATTTGTTTGTTTTTTACACCACCATATCATCTTCTGGGTTTTTTGTATGGGTTTTTAAAAATATTTTTATTGCTTTTCATATGGTAATTTCTTTACATTATGTTTCATTCAAATATATTGTGTTTCATGCAATCTTTCATTTAATTGTGTTTCATACAATCATTCATATACATTCCATTTTACTTTTTTTTACTTTATCTCTTGTAATTCCTTTTTTTTTTTTTTTTTGGTCCTGAAAAAAAAAGAAACAAAACAGCCAAAAAGCAAAAAAAACAACATAAACAAAACTGCTCCGTGGAGGCAAGGACGATGAAGCTTCACTTTTCATATCTTGGACATGTAGCTAGGCAAAAGAGACATCGTGCTTGGAAAGGTGGAGGGTCAGTGAGAAAGAGCAAGATCCTCAATGATATGAACTGGCACTGTGATTTCTGCAAAGGGCTCTGTGTCTCTGGGATGATGAGGATGGCACAGGATAGGACATGTTTCAGGTTGGCTCTCCATAGGATCCGTATAAGCCATACTCAGCTTGACAGCAGCTAACAACAAAAACAATCTTTAGACTATTGCTGGGATTAAAACAAATGTGTCTTTATAATCACTAGTTCCTTATTTATTAATTTACATTCATTATCTTTTGATATATCCAGAATTCTAGGGCATTATTTTATAGTTTATGTTTGTCCAGTTCTTTTTTTATTATATCTAATTTTTCCATTTATCATTGAAAGGTTTTTTTAAATTTTTCCTCTTAATTCAATGGAATGTAATCTTTTAAATTTCTGAAACCTGTATGATGCATTCTTCTTGTTGTTATTGTGTGCCATTGAGTCAGAACTGACCTATAGCTGTCCCCTCAGGGGGTTTTCAGAGGCAATTAATCACATGAGAGGAGATTGCCATCGTTCTCCTAAGGAGAGGCTACTGGACTTGAACTACATGCCTTCAGGATTGCAGTTCAGCTTCTTGCCACAAGGCCACCAGAGCTCATTTATAATGCAGTACTAATATATTATTTCTTTCTAAATTATTGGATTTTGGGTCACCTTACATAATATTACTATGATATTTCTGAAGTAATTTATTTTTAATCCAAGCAATGCGATTGAACATCATTCAAGATATTTTATTCAAATATCAAATGGTTGCTCTTTTACTATCTACCAGCACTGTTTTACTTGCATCTAATCAAAAGCAGCAAAATTTATTTTTATATGTATATAAACTGTTGCTCCATAGTAAGGAAATAACTTAGAGCTTACAACTTAAAAACAACAACTCATTACCACTGAGTTTGAACCAACTCACAGCTCACCTTCTAACAGGTTTTTAGAAGTTAAAATCACATGGGAGGAGATATCATATCTTTCTCCCTCACAACACCTGCTATATTTGAACTGTCTACCTTGGATTGCAAGTGAAACTCCTTACTTACTTGGCCATCAGAACTTCTTTACTTGTTTGATGTTGCTGTATCCCATCTCTAGCTTGTGTGTGAATATCTTTTACTACATTAGTGTTGATCTTCAATAGCTATGTGACTTATAAATCTTGCCTCTGTTTCATTCTCTGAATTCATGACAGAAGGTTTTCCAGTGTTCAAAGGCATCATTCATCCTCTATCAAATTGTTTACAGCACCAGCACACAAGAAAGTAGGGCTGAGTTTTATGACAATTACAGGACTTTTAGAGGTGACTTTGCAAAAAAAGCTTGAAACATTTTGCTAACTCCTTATCTAAAATTGTTAAATAAGTGAACAATTTCTGCCGTAGATGTTGCTGCATAGAGGCTTGTGATATTTTTCATGTCTACCGAGTCAATGAGTCGATGTTGCAGAGTAGACCTATCCTTTGATGGGATTTTTCAAGGCTGTCATCATCAGAAGCAGATTGCCAGGCTTTCCCTGTCAGATACCACTAGCTGGGCTCTAGCCTTCAGTCTTTCAGTGAGAGTATAATTTTTTTTTTTCAGATCTGAAAATGTCTTTATTTTTTTTTTAGAAATTGGATTTCAGGAAGGTTAAAAAGCAATACCAGAGGGTATATAGGTGCAGAATTGGTTGTAGTCATTCAAAGCATCAAAGTAGGAATATGGTAATATAAATACCTGAAAAGCATCTCTTAAGTGTCCAAAACAAAATGTGCAACTCATTCCAAACTATTTTGAGCTCTAGCATTTTCCTAGATGGGGGAGATAAACAGTTAACATTTCTGAAAATCTTGAGAACTTTTCCCTCAGTTAATTACATTAGAAGGTTCGCCTGTGATCAAATTTCTTCCTTTAGAAACATGGATAAAAGTATTACGTAAGTCCACTGTTAACAACAAACAATATGTTGCACATTAAATCTGGTATAATGTAATCCAACAAAGCTTAAAAATAAAGGTCAACGTTGAGGTGCCTTTGAACTAAGTTTAATAATCATCTCCTCTGCTGACAACTTCTTTACATGTTGGACGCAACAGTATGGTATGTTCAAATTGCGCTGTGTATGATCCTTTAATGTCACATAATGGTGGATATGGGTCTATAATGCCCAAGTCACACAGATTCTTCAGAGCCATCAAGCATTTACTTTCTCCCAAGCGATCCAACCATCTGCGGCAGAAGGCGAGGGTACCAAAGTTCTCATTGATGACATTTAACAAGTGTTTTGATCTTGGAAGCCTTATTGGTACATGTCCAACATTAAAATTTTTCATGTAATGGGAGCATTCCATATCGTCATGGACCACACCTTTTCCTGTACTACCAATGGTTTCAATAGCATACACTTCTCCTTCCTCCATTCTTGTTGCCTCTCCTCCTTTCACAATGGGCACTGTTTTGCCAGCATGTATTCTATATGGCCCAATTGAATGTCCATTTAGATTACGGATTGGTTTCACTTGATATGTCTTCCCATCTATTTCAACTTCATACGATTCCATAACTTCTTGGATGGCCTCACCAACATCACACAGACGGACATCAATTCCAGCACACTTTATTCCAGTGTTGGTGGCATCTTTTACAGCTTTTAATAACATATCATATTTGGGATTAAAAGTGACAGTAAAAGCACAGTCAATAATCCTACCATTTATATGTGTTCCAAAGTCCACCTTACAGATGTCATCATACTGCAATACTGTCGTGTCACCAGTATTGGGAGTGTAATGGGCAGCACAGTTATTAAGAGAACACCCAGTAGGAAATGCCAGACCTGCATTTAAGCCATTCTCTTTTATTAGCTTTCGTGAACAATCTTCCAACTTTTCACAGATTTCTATCATTGTCATCCCAGGCTTGATCCAGCTCATAACATAATTTCTAACTTGTTGATGTGCTTCTGCAGCTTCTCGAAAATCATTCCAAACCTCTTCACTAGCTTGATCCAGCGCTTTCTTTTCTTCATTTGTAGTCCTCCAAGCAGCTGTTCGCCCATCTTGTGTGGGTGGGTACTCGCACTCTTGTCCTTTGGGAAACACACCACTAGGAAACAGGTCACATATTGGAACTGAGGGAGGGTCTGTTTGAACTTTTGGTCCTTTCTTCTTCTTCTTCTTTTTCTTCTTCTTTCCAGGTGCCCCATCTCCATCACCATCTCCATCTTCATCATCATCATCTCTTTCTTTCTCTTCCAATGTTTGTTTTTCCAATTGTTTTGTTACCTCATCAAATGAAGCTGATTCTTTATCAGTTTCTTGTTGCCCTGCTTTACTCTTCTTCTTCTTCCGTCTTTTTTTCTTGGCCGCCTCCTCATTCGTAGAGGCAGCTCCCTCTTCCCTGTCGTCTGGGTCCAAGTCGCCATTCAGGTGGCTCCCAGAGGTCGCTGCCTCCGCCACGCCCGCTATGTTGCCCGAGAGAGCGCGAGGGAGTGAGACAGAGCGGCCAGGGCCTGCTCCTTCGTCACCCACCTAGAGAGTATAATTTTTTATACCACCTGGTAACCTTTAAAATTTGACGACACACATTTCAATACCTATTGTCAGAAAAGATAAAGAACAGTTTAACCTAGTTTTCAATCAATTATCTTTCCAATTCAACAATACTGTTGGGCACACAATAGTTTTTAAAATGGCATTAATATGTCACCACAGAGAAATTTATTAGAAAATTATTAGAAGAAAAATGAAGACTTTGGCTGAAGAAGTTTACAATATGCCTTTATTAAGATGTGATATAAAAGTCAGAAAAACTTAAGTCAGAGTATTTGAAATCCTATTATACTTCTCAATCTATAACTCAATCTATAACTCAATCTATAAGATTTTAAAAAATACTAAAATGTAAATCCCAACACTATTAGTCTACAAATGTATACTTCTATATCAAAGTTCTACAACAAATAAAATAGAAAAATGATTAATAGTGTTTACAATCTCTTGGGCAAAATACATTCATTAAAGAGTTTCTCTAGAAAACCGCTTATTTATTATATCAAATTTTCTTTAATAGAATGATTGTTTCCATATCTGTTAAACAAACTGATCTCATTTAAATTATTCTTATGCTTATGAAAGCAAGATCATCTAGAGATCATATTCATTCTTATTTATATCTCTAACTAAACAATTACTTGAAGTATAATTGTATTTAGATGAAAAAGAGATTTAGTATGAAAAATTAATGCAATATAAATTATCCATAATCTCAAAAGGGGATATTTGTATGTCAAGGATCAATAGGAAAAGAATGGAATGACATATTGAAAAGAATTAATTTTGTTGTCAATAATCCACTTTAAGATTATAACATCTACTACATAGCTTTATTTTCAAAGACAGTTTGGGTGGCCTAGTTTATAGAATGTTGCACCACTAATCCAAAAGCTATGCGTATCTAGGGTTTGAATCCAGCAGCAGCTCCACAGGGAGATAAATCTCATGCAGTTTACTGCCTTTGACAACCCAGTGAAGCATCAGTCATAAGTCAGTTCTGACTTAATGATTTTTTTAGCTTTTCCCCCTTGGCTTTGATTTTATTTTTTGCCGGGGGGGGTGTTTGTTTAGTTTCAAAGCTACACTTAAACACATTATGTTAACTAACATGATTAAATTCTGTGTCATAAATCTTGAGGTTAAACATGGTTATATTTCACTATAATCTTAAAAGAAAGTTTAAAGAAATGCATTTGCTTCACATTTCTTTGTTGTTTTGAAAAATCATGTTTTATTTGACCAAAGAGGAAAAGAATTATTTAAGCTAAGATGAGGATCATGGTATACATTTGTATTTAGTGTCAAAGCCAGACGTTTCAGAGCTTTGCCATACACTATCACATTTGCTGTAGATTTGTGCATCAGTGTGTTCTGTTAATTTTCATTTAAATTTCCAAAGAAACTGCATCAAAAGTAGCTTTCCTCAAAGCTATTAGAACATTATCTCCAGTTTTAAATTCCACATTTTTGGTGGTCATATTCTGATGAGTTGGTATTTTATAGACTGTTTTCTATTTACTGTTCTAGCATTTATTTTCTAAAATTCTCAAAAAAGAGATGATATTTTTGTTGTCTCCTAATAAATGTCTCAGGTGCCACCTTAAATTAAATCAATAGAGTGAAAGCATACTTAGACACTCAAACTATTCTTCATATATAATTCAACTCAGTTCATAAGCTTAAAAAAGTATAGTGTGTTATATTCTTCCTTAATTTTATTTTGAAATATCTGAATTTTTCATAGAAATTTTTTTTTGTGAATGAGAAAAAAGGAAAATAATAATTTCAAAATTACCTTGCTGAATACCAGGCGCCATTGTTTTTCCTTTGAGTCATTGCATTTTTTTTTTCAAAATAGTGGTGTTAATAAGGTTAATGTCAATACTAAAACTCATATTTATTCATGTCTTGGAAAGTCTATGGCTGATTTCAAATTAAAGGTTACATAATTGAGAAGGTTAATTAGAATCACATACAAGTGACTAGAAGAGGCAGCGTGAAAAAGAGGCAAATTATCCACTTCATTATCTGCAAGTTATATTTCCTATATATAAAGTTAAATAATAATATATAAAGTTAAATAATAACACTTTATTAAAAATATAAACAGTGAAAGTATAACCTGTCATAAAATTCTCTTTTGATTCGAAAAATGGAGGAAGGATAACAAATAAAGCCATTTAAATGATGATTACTTCAGTGGAGAAAATAATACTAGAGATAATACATTTTTTTGCATGATTTTTTTAAATTTATTTATTTATTTTTTGCAGAGAGTTTGGATTTCCATTCATTCATTGCCACAATTTTCTCCCTGCCCCACCCTCCCCACCAGCTCGCTTCAACCTCTGAAGAAAGAAAAAAAAAAAGAAAAAAAATTCCTTCATTAGTATACAATTCCCACGTCCCTTCTCCCCACCCCCCACCCCGAGTACACTTCTCTATGCAACCTTAATTCTGGATTCCTGTGCTAACCATAATACTCAATCATATATCACTTCTAATCTGTTCTTTCCCTCATCTGTTTCAATACAATATACATAATTTATCCAGTTTTTTCTGTCATATCCCCACCCTGATATCAGACCCATTCTACAACAGTGGCACAATGCAGTATTTGTCCCTTTGTGACTGAGATATTTCACTCAGCATAATGTCCTCCAGGGTCACCCACTTTGAATAATATTGCATGATTTCCTTGTTTTTCAATGCTGCGTAGTATTCCATTGTGTGGATATACCACAGCTTCTCTATCCATTCGTTTGTTGATGGGCCCTTAGGCTGCTTCCAACTCTTTGCAATTGTAAACAAAGCTGCAATAAACATGGGTGTGCATATATCTACTTGGATGGCAGACATAGTCTCTCTGGGGTATATTCCCAGTAATGGGATTGCTGGGTCAAATGGGATCTCTATTTGCAATTTTTTGAGAAAGCGCCACACCGCCTTCCACAATGGTTGTGCCATCTTACATTCCCACCAACAGTGAATAAGAGCTCCAGTTTCTCCATATCCTAGCCAGCATTTGTTGCTTGCTGTTCTATTTTGCTATTCTTACTGGGGTGAGTTGATATCTCATAGTTGTTTTGATTTGCATCTCTCTTAGAGCTAGGGACTTTGAACATTTCTTCATGTGTTTGCTGGCCATCTGAATGTCTTCTTTGGTGAAGTGCCTGTTCATATCCTGTGCCCATTTTTCTATTGGATTATTTACCTTTATCTTATTGTGGTGTTCAAGTATTTTATAAATTCCGGATATAAGTCCCGTATCTGATATGTCATTACCAAGTATTTTTTCCCAGTCTGTGGCTTCCCTTTTTACTCTATTGGAGAAGTTTTTGGATGTGAGATAATCTTAATGTGCAATATATTATTCCTTCCAAAATTGTGGCATTCAGGTAGAAATTAGTACTAATAATTATTTGATATGATACACAAAGTAAATGTATTCTATTTTAAGTACTTCATTGTAGTACACACTTTGTATCTTACATGCAAAGAGAAGATAAAATAAGCTAATATGAGATTTATTTATTTTTTCTTTTCTGGGGACTCCAATTCCATTAATGTAACTAATTAATATGGATAAAATAAGAAAGCCAAAGATGTATAAGAACATCTTTTTAAATAGAAATGTTGTTGTGCAGGGGAGAGCTGATGGCTTCCCACCGTGTACCTTTGGTGTCGCAGAACAGCTTCTTGCCACTTGCCAGACCCCCTTAAGTAACAAAATTTAATTTACAATGTAGTTTTTTTAGCTACGGATATTATTACTTAATTTTCCTGAAAATCAACAGAAGATTTGTTTTTCAATATTCATCAGTAAATAAAGTACTGTTAATCATAGAGATATACTATATTTCTGATTCTAACTGGTGCAAAGTTCTATATTTTTCTTAACATAATACAAAATTCCATGTATCTTGTCATGCACATTCTATTTCAGTATACTAAAATAGAGAATTTTTTAAAAAGCTTGTAAAAACATACATTAAAATCCATATACATAATGACATGAGTGAATAAACAAATTGTATTATGTTTCATATATTTCTATTCATCTCTAAGAAAGTGTTGCCCTGTTCCAAAATTTCATATATTCCAAGATACTATGTATTTTCAATAAGTTTTGCAAGTTTTCGTTATAGTTTTGCCAATTCACAGACAATATCTATTTCCTTTTTCTTTCTGTGCCTATTTCCATACTTTTTTTACTGTTTAAAGAACGCTAATAGGTGAGTTTACAGAGAGTATTGCTGTTAACTCAAAGAACACATTCCTCTGGTGACTTGGATCTGCTATCAGCTTTACAGAATAAAGATAGGCAGTGATTTATAGCCTCAGAAACCCAGTGGATGATCAGTAATGAGTTGGTTCTGACTTAATGGCACGATATTTTCAAAAGTTACTTTCTACTTAAAAACTACATTTCTTTTTCTTTAAAAAAATTATGGACATTAGAGAAAGATTGTGAACCCCTGAGTTATATAAAAGGTTAACTTTTCTACAAACCTAAAATTTTCAGATTTAAGTCCACTAACAGATGCTTTGGAAGAAAAATCTGGCAAGTTTGTTACTTCTGAAAAATCTGACATTGTAAATCCAAAAAAGCCCAGTTCCACTCTGTCAATTGGAACTTACTCAAGTGGCCCTTCTAAGGGGTTTCACAAGGATGTAGGTCCCAAGGAAGGATACTGCCCATGTTTCTCTTGTGTATCCAATGGTGGATTCAAAATTACTTCCTGCAGGCTTGTGGTGGTTGCTACTGGAAGCACAATTCCTTACCACTCAGCCTCCAGAGCTCTGTGTAGGCTAATTGTAGTGGCTGTGTGTCTTTGCGTTGCAATGAAACTACACAGCTGACCCTCCAACAGGTTTTCAGAGACAGTGAACAGCACAGGAGATTGCTCATTTTTCTTCCATGGATGAACTACTCCATCAGTTTATTAAACAATTGAAATAGATCTATATTTGTACTTACTACAAAAAGAAAAATGATCCAACAAAATTCAGATATTGTATACCATTAATATCAAACACAAGTGAAATCTTACTGAAGACAATTAAAAAAATATGTACTGTATTGATTGGAACTTGGTGACAAAAATGAGACTGGAAATAGAGTGATAAAATTGTGTGTGTTCAATGACTTGTTCATTTCAAATATCTTTTAAAAAAATAACACAAAAATGGTGACTGTATACATGGATCTCAGCTGATGGATTGCATAGGAATCAGATTGACAACATCTGTACAACCCTGTGATTGCACCCCTACCTATTTCACCCACTGGTTCTACACCTCTCCCCCTTGGATTCCACACACGTTTTACTAGTTATTCTTCTATTTTTATAAAAATGGCCTTATGCATTATTTGTCCCTATCAGACTGAGTTAATTCACTTCAGTGTAATACTCTTTAGTCTCTCCTAAATTACGTAGAATTTTTTTTTCTTAAACATTGCTCCTGGCTGTTTCATAGTATTCCATTATGTGAATGTACCACAATATCTTTATCCAGGCAGCTGTGGTTGGACATAGGGGCTTTTTCCATGTTCTTGTGATGGTGAATAATACTGCTATGAACACAAATTTACAAATCTCCATTTGTGTCTCAGTTCTCATTTCCTTAGGGTATATTGCTAGTAGTGGAATAGCTGTGTCATGAGTCTCTATGTTGACTTTCTGAGGAAATGCCAAACTAATTTTCAGAGTAATTGTACCATTTTACAATACCACAGTGTATTCCAATATTTATTGTTTGCTTCCCTGCTAAACTTTACCACTTGAGGTGAGGTGAGATGGTAGGTCATCTGAACATCTTCCTCTGTAAAAAGTATTTCAATGTTTTTTGCTCATTTTGTAATTGGATTATCTTAGTATTCTGTAAATACTATTATCAATAATATTGTGTAAACTTTGTTATGAGACTCTTGTCTGAGAGGGTATTGCCAATTCCCCCCTCCCTCCCCCCAGTCAGTAGATTTTCTTTTAACCCTATTGGAAATAGTTTTTCATGCACACAGGCATATAATCTTTAGAAAGTCCTGTTTATCAATTTTATCCTCACCAGACTGTCCATTTCTGTATTTGTCAGGCTCTTTCTAAGACAGACTAGGTGTTTTAAGCTTGGTCCTCGTATGTCACTTACAAACTCTATGATTTGGGGCTTTTCTCTTGGGTCTCTGATACATCTTGAGCTGATTTTTGTGTATGGTAGGAGATGTGGATCCTGTTTCAGCTTTCTGCAGGTGGCAGTTCAGTTTTGCCAGCACCATTTCAAAAAGAGGTTGTTATTTCCCCATTTGATAGGTTTTATTTCCTTGTCTAATATCAGTTGACCATAGATGGCTGGCTCGATTTCTCTGTGTTCAATACTGTTCCATTGGTCTATGTGCCTGTCATTGTAACACTATCAAGGTATTTTGGGTACTACCTTTGTTTTGGTTACAAGGTTTTGAGGTCAGGGAGTGTTATGCCTTCCACTTTGTTTTTTTTATTAGTACTTTGCTTATTCATGGTCCCTTTTCTCTCCTAATAAATTGATAATTTCCCTTTCAATTTTCTTGAAAAATGAATTTGGCATCTCTATTAGGATGCACTGAACATGTAGATTGTTTTTGATAGGATTGTTATATTTAATATATTGAATCTTCCTATACATTAACAGGGAAAATGGTCTTGCATTGTTGTTGTTGTTATGTGCCATCAAGACGCTTGCAACTCATAGCGACCCTATGTACAGGAGCTCTAAATGCGGTTCTATCCTGTGCCAACCTAGACATCTCAAATGCACTCATTCCCACCACTTCGGTCACAGAATCGATCCATCTCATCAAAGATCTTCCTCTCCTTCACCACTCCTCCACCCTGCCAAACATGATGTCCCTCTCTAAGGACGAGTACCTCCTTGCAACATGCCCAAATTATGTCAGACAAAGCTTCAGAATCCTTGACTCCAAGGAGCATTCTGGCTTCACCTTCTCTAGGACAAACCTGTTTGTTCTCCTAGCAGTCCATGGTATATTCAACACTCTTCTCCAGCACCACAGCTCAAAGGCATCAATTCTCCTTCTATCAGCCCCATTCACTGTCAAACTCTCTGATGCATAGCACATAATTGCAAAGACTATAGCCCAGATCAGGTGCACCTTAGTCTCCAGACTGACATCATTGCCCTTCAGTACTCTTGAAAGGTCCCTTACAGCTGACTTTCCCAATGCAATTCATCTCTTGATTTCCTGGCTGCTGTTACCAAGAGTGTTGACTTTGGAGCCAAGTAAACTAAAACTGTTAACTGTCTCAATCTCTTCACCATCCATACTGATGCTGCTAATTGGCCCAGTGGTGAGAATCTTTGTTTTCTTGATGTTGAGCTTCAATCCATATAGGAGGCTGCAGTCCTTGACCTTCTGTAACAAGCACTTCAGGTCCTCCTCAGTTTCAGCAAGCAGGGTTTTGTCATCTGCATAACACAAGTTATTGATGACTCTTACCCCAATCCTGATGCCACTTTCCTCCTCATACAGCCCAGTGTCTCTGATGATCTTGTCTGCATACAGACTGAAAATGTATGGAGATAGAATACATCCCTGACGGACCCCCTTCTTGATTCTGAAATATGTAGTGTCTCCTTGCTCTGTTCTGACCACTGCCTCTTTGTCCAAGTATAGGTTTCGCATTAGCAAAATCATATATTCTGGGATTCCTATTCTTCACAGAGTCAGCCACAGCTTGTTGTGATCCACAAGTCAAAAGCCTTTGCATAGTCAATGAAACACAGTCTTGCATTAATCTAAAAAAAGAAAATAAAATATAGGTCTTTTATTGTTTCTCACAGAAATGTTCTGTACTTTTCTTCGTACAGGTCTTATGTGCCTCTAATTAGGTTCATTCCCAAGTATCTCAATTTGTGGTTGGCTATTGTAAATGGTATTGCTTTCTTGGTTTCCTTCTTTGATTTGTCTTTGTGGAGGAATCCCACCAACTTTTGAATTTTCATCTTGTATCCTGCTACCTTTGACAGCATAGAAAAACATCATTTTGGATTTCAATTTCCTGTTTCTCTGTGGTTTCTAATAATCCATGATTTTATCTTCTTGGCCTTGTATTAATTTTAATTTCTTCTGGCAACTTATCTATGTTTTTCTTGATTTTTTTTCTGTGGTGTCCTCCAGTTTTCAAACATTTTCTCCACCTTGAAGACACTTACTATCATTCTTTTGAATTATTTATCAGAAAATTCCATCAACCTTTCTTCCTCTGGAAGATTTACTGATTCCAGATTTTGATCTCTCTCTCTCTCTCTCTCTCTCTCTCTCTCTCTCTCTGTGTGTGTGTGTAATATCTTATTCTATTTTATTGTAGAGTTTGATGTTCCCTGTTGCCTCTAGGATCTAGTGGTGGTTGTCTGATGGTTTTGACTTTTTTATACTGATGTGTAGGGATTATATTTTAGGGAGTTTGTGGCTTTTTGCTTTTTGTGGATGGTGGTCCTGATGTGCAAGTAAAGGAAAGTTTTTGGGGTCGTGTTGTTTTTGGGGTTGTGTTTGATGTGAGGTTATCTGGATTTGCTGTGATGCTGAGGAACAGTCTTCTAAGACGTAAAGCCCTCTTCTGTCAATTTGCTGTGCTGAGGTAATTTGGGTTTGCTGTGATGCTGAACCTTGTGCCCTTGGGATCTCAAATGCCATAATGGACTAGCCATAGGTGTGTCAAACACCATAATGGCTACCCATCGTAGGCAGTGCTTGGTGGAGCTCCTAGATTGATTCAAGTCTGGAAGTAGTAGTGGCATCCACTTCCTAAACCACATGCCTCAGGAAACTCTATGAATTTGGAGAAACAATGATAGTTATAGAAAGGCTTCAGGCATTTTGTTCATAGGATGATTATGAGTTGTGCTTGATTCAATGGCAATCAACAACATTCTGCCACCCTAGTAAATTGGTATATTAGCTCTAACATTTTTGTTGTTGTTGTTGTTTATTCCTTGGGGATTTTTTGTGTACACTATCATATCTTCTGCATACAGCAACAGTTTCAGTATCTCTTTGATGACCTGGATGACTCTTAGTTCCTTCTCTTTTCATATTGCCCTAGCAAATACATCCAAGAGAAAATGGAATCATGGTGACAGTCAGCATTCTTGTCTACTCTGTTTTCAAAGAAAATGCTTTTAGCCTTTTTTCCATCGTGGTTCTACATAGACACTTTCCACTATGTTGAGGAAATTTCTTTCTATTCCAGTTATGCTGAGTGTATTTATTAGGAAGGAGTGTTTGATTCTGTCAAATGCCTTTTCTGCAACAATTGCTAAGATCATACAGTTCTTGTTATTTGCTTTGCTAATATGGTGAATTATGCTGATTGCTTTTCTTATGTTGAACCATCCTTGCATACCTTTTATTAATCCCACTTAGTCATAATGAACTATTTTTTTATGTGCCTTTTGATTCTATTGGTTGGGATTTTCTTTAGGATTTTTACATCTGTATTCTTGAAAGATCCTGATCTGCAGTTTTCTTTCTTGGTAATATCTTTGTCTGGTTTTGGCATTAAGGTTATACTTGATTTATATAATAACTCTGGGAGCGGTTTTTTTCTACTTTTCAATACTTTATGTACAACTGGTCATCTATATTTTCTGACTCTTTGGAAGAATTAACCTATGAAGCCATAAAGTCCAAGACTTCTTTTTTTGTTATATATACACCATTTTGTTAGATTATATATAACATACATAAGTATGTGTGTAGAAATATATCCTCCCAAAATTATGTAGTGTCACAGCTGCAATCTCTTCCAACTTCCCATGTGTTTTGTGGGAAGATATAAAAGAAGGAAATTAAGCAACAGCGATGGGAGACGATAAATGTAAAGTCATAAGGAAATCTCTAAAGAAATAGGAAACAGAAGTTGAAGAAAAAAGGATCTTTTTCCAAAGTTAAGAGAGAGAGAAAATATTCCCCTAGACCTAGTGCTCTGACTTCAGATTCTAATCTTATTTCTGAAAATTATTAGATTTATTAAAGCTATCTGCTTGTGTTATTTCTATTATATTGGTACTGTTGTTGTTGTTGTTGTTATGTGCCATCAAATCACTTGCAACTCATAGCAACCCTATGCACAACAGCCCTAAAATCTGCTTTGTGCTGTGCCAATCACATTGTCTCCAATACACCCATCCCGATTACCCCAGTCACTGAATCAACCCACCTCATAGAGGGCCTTCCCTTCTTGCGCCATCCCTCCACACTCCCATGGATGATGTTCAACATGTCCAAAGTATGTCAGACGAAGCCTCAGAATCCTTGCATCCAAGGAGCAGCCTGGTTTAACCCTCTCCAGGATGAATCTATTTGTATCTTAGCAGTTCATGGTACCCACAATACTCTTCTCCAGCAACACAGCTCAAAGGCATCAACTCTCTTTCTATCATCTCTAGTCATTGTCCAACTCTCTGATGCATAACAATTGATTGCAAAGACCATGGCCTGTATCAGACCCATCTTAGTCTCCAGAGAGACTCCTTTGCTCTTCAGTACTTTGGAGAGGTCCCTAACAGCAGACTTTCCCATGGCAATGTGCCTTTTAATTTCCTGGCTGCTGGTGCCAAGACTGTTGACTGTGGAGCCAAGCAAACTAAATCTGTGAACAATCTCAATTTCTTCACCAGCCATCCTGATGCTGCCAATTGGCCCAGTGGTGAGAATCTTTGTCTTCTTGATCTTGAGGTTCAATCCATACTGAAAGCTGCAGTCCTTGACACTCTGCAGCAGGCTCTTCATGTCCTCCTTAGTTTCAGCATATTATTATGAGATAACTAAAAAAACTAAACATTGTTTTAATTGTAATTACTGATTTATTTGGTTTCCAATAATATATTACAGTCCCTCCTTGCAACATGCCCAAAAGTATGTCAGATGAAGCTTCAGAATCCTTGACTCCAGGGAACATTCTGGTTTCAACCTCTCCAGGACAAACCTGTTTGTTCTCCTAGTAGTCCATGGTGTATTCAACACTATTCTCCAGGACCACAACTCAAAGGCATCAATTCTCTTTCTATCATCCCTATTCACTGTCCAACTCTCCGATGCATAGCACATAATTGCAAAGACTATAGCCTGCACTATAAACATGTAGCCGTGTGGGCAGCAACATTGAATATTGGTCTTTATAACTGATAAATGTCTTTCATCTACTCTTTTCTATAGAATGCTTGTCTGTCAGATTCTATTATATATATTTAAAAATTGAGACAGACTAGGAAGAAGGATTGGCCATCCACTTCTGAAATTACAGGCCTTCAAAAACCCTATGTACTATGTATGTAAAGGTCTTACATGAAAATCAATAAAAAAATATTTTTTTAAAAAGCAAACATCCTCAATATTGGGTTAAAAAATAAAATCATGATTGATGGAGAAATAATTGAAGTTGTCAATGATTTAATCTTACTTGGATACACAATCAACACCATTGATATCAGCAGTAATGAACTCAAAAGATGTATTGCACTTGGAAAGTTTGCTGTAGCAAACTCTTCAATGTAATGAAGCACAGTGATGTCAGCTTAAAGACTGAGATGAGCTACCTGATTTAAGCCACAGTATTTTCAGTTTTCTGCATGCATCTTTGAGCTGGACAAGGAATAAGAATGGCAGTAGAAGTTTCCATGTCTTTGAGTTATGGTGTTTGAGAAGAGTGCTGAGGATCCTAGGAACAGTCAAAGACATAAGTCGTGGAGAAAGTGCAGCCAAGAGTACTATTTGAAGGCAAAAATAACAATGCTTCATCAAACATATTTGGGGCATGTTATTAAGAGAGATTATAGAGAAAGACTCCCAGAAGATGGGCTGACACAGTCCCTTCAGCAAGAAGATCAGATATTAGAAGGATGAAGAATGTCTATTTGTACTTTATTAACTATCCCAGAATACCTAATCAGTTCATACAAAACCTATATTTATGTATCAACAAACTGCTGTCCAAACAGGGAACTACCAGAAGTCAGAGCTGGTTTGTAGGAGGCAATGTCACCCAGTTTATAGTTACTGATGTCAAATGGAATTATGTCCTCTGTTCATGGACAAGAATACTTAAGATAATAAAAATGACAATATTACTGAAAACAATTTACATGTTTAACAAAATCCAAATACAAATACCAAATTTATTTTTCAAAGAGGTAGAAAAGACAATTGGAAAGGTTTTTTGTAAAGAGACCTCATATAAGCAAAGTTTTCTGGGAAACAAAAATGAAATTACATAGCACTCTTTGATCTAAAAACACAATACACATCTATAACAACTAAAACAGCATGTTACTGATACAATGAGAACACATACTAATGGAACAGAATCAAAATCCCAGAAATTAACTCACCTACCTGCTGTCAACCAGAAAACAAATGGGGAAATTTTTCAGATTTGTCCCCTATCAAATGGGGAAATGACAAACTCTTCAATAAATAGTGCTGGAAAACTGGATTTCTAGCTGCAGAAAGTCGAAGCAGGATCCACATGACACACAGCCAGACACAAAAATCAACTAACAGTGAATCAGAGACCTAGAGATAAAATTCAAAACCATAAAGATAACACACAAAATGAGACCAAATTTAGTATAACCTATGATATAAATTGGCTGGTGAATATAGCCTGAAATGCACAAACAGAAGAGAATAACAGTAACAAATGGAATCTTCTAAAAACTAAGTCATTGTGTGCATCCAAAACTTTTTCTCAAAGGATGAAAGGAAAACTTACTAACTTGGAAAAAAACCCAAACAAACATTTGTCAATGACTTCTCAGACAAGGATCTCCTAACAAAAGTTTGTAGAACACTGCAAGGCCTCCACGAGGCTATAACTGATTACTGAACCATATAATGGCCAAAAAAACCTAGAAAACTTTTCACAAAGGAAGAAATTTAGATGGCAAACAGACAAATGAAAAAATTCTCAGTAGCACTGCAATCAGAGAGATGCAAATCATAACCATGATGAGATAATACCTCACTCCAGTAGCAATTGTGGCTAAGTTTATCAGGATGGCATACAATAAATTTTGGAGAGGATACAGGGTGATAGGAACTCTCATGCACTGTTAGTAGGATTGTAAAATGGTACAACCACTCTGAAACACAGTTGAGTATTTCTTCAAAAAGCTGAACATAGAACTTCTATGATTCACCTATTACATTAGCGTGAATCTGACCTGAGAAAAATAGAACTGAGACAAGAATGGCAATTAGTATACTGATAATGTTCAAAGGAGCATTGTTCCCAATAGCAAGAAAATGGGGAAAGCTCAAATGGCCATCAAAAAATTAATGGATTGAGAAATTGTGGTACATTCACATCGTGGAATACTATTAAACATTCAAGAACAATGACTTCATAAAATTCTGTATAACATGAGAGAAGCTAGAGAGCATTATGCTGAGTGAATTAAGTCAGCCTCATAAAGACAAATACTGCATACAATACTTACTGTAAAAATTGAAATTTAACAACTAAGAAGTGTATAAAAGTCCAAAGGGGGATGGAAATTCGTTTTAAGGATGGGGAAGGAGGAAATCATAGGAATGTAGATGTTGGGGAGTGGAGGGAGGGTGATAAAGAAATTACAATATAACCAGTGGGAAACTCAAAAAGCTTGGTGATGGTGGGCACAGATCAATGGTGATTAAATTTATAGAACAGTTCATGGGAATGGTCATATGAAATGCAATGTGAATGAAGAAAGGTGTGAAACATAATTTACATGAATGAAGCACAATGTGTACAATTATTGTATGCAAACCAATAAAAGTTTTAAAAAGATGTTGATGAAAACAATTAAAATAATATTACCAATATAAACCAATATTGTATTAATTAAACAGTAATACATTAAATCTGAGTGAAGTGTTCCTTTCCCTCATTGGTCCATGATTTTACCAAATATGATGTATTCCTCTAGCTACTGACCCTCCTTAGTGAAGTGTATAAAACAAGTGAGCCAGATGCTGTGCATGTGTGTCCATACGGTTTTCATTGGCTAATTTTTGAAAGTAGATCGCCAACCATTTTTTGGTCTATCACAGTCTGAAATCTTTGTTGAAATTTGCCTTCATTGTGACCCTACTGGTATTTTAAATAAGAGCAACATAGCTTCTATCACAGCAACAGAAAGCCACATTAATGCAAAAAACTGATAGAATGATAGAGAATATATATATATATATATATATATATAATAACCCAAGTGAAAACACTAGAAGCCTTTTATTCAAGTGGCAAGTAAAACATAGATTCTTTTTATGTCAACTCCTTTTTTTACTATGGTAGATTTGTTATCCATAATAATAAGACTGTTGCTATGGTTGTTGTGTACCATAGAGTCAGAACTGGCCCATAGCTGACCCTCTAATGAATTTTCAGAGGTATTAGATAGGAGATATAAATAAGAGAGTGAAAATAAAGATACAAACTTGCATCTAAAAATCTCAAAATGTTAGTAAGAACACTATCTAAAACAATGAAAGTAAGCATAAGGGTAGGTTAATAAGCTGCATTAAAATATCCATGTTGTTGTTGTTGTTATGTGCCGTCAAGTCGTTTCCGACTCATAGCGACCCTATGCACAATAGCCCTAAACCCTGCTCTATCCTGCGCCAACCGTACCGCCTCTGACACACCCATCCCGATTACCCCAGTCACTGAATCAATCCATCTCATAGAGGGTCTTCCCCTCCTGCGTTG
>NW_006399786.1:14143756-14161671 GCF_000299155.1 Elephantulus edwardii | reverse complement strand
GATTCTTCTTCACTATTCCCAACTTTTGCATTCCAGTCACCCATTATTATCAATGCATCTTGATTGCATGTTCGATCTATCTCCGACTGTAAGAGTTGGTTAAGGAATTTAAGAGTGATGAGTCCAAAGTTGTAATTGTTATTATGTACTGTTGTGTTACCTGCGACTCATAGCAACCCTATGCACAGTAGCTCTGAACCCTAACCTGTCCTGAGCAAGTCTTACTAATTGTGACACACCAACCTCCATTGCCCCAGTTACTATATCAATTCCTCTTCTGCACTCTCTACCCTTATGAGCATGATGTCCCTTTCCAAGGACTGGTCCCCCCTGACCACATGCCGGAAATATGTGAGACAGAGCTTCAAAATTCTAACCTTCCAAGAGAAACTTGGTTTCACCCATTTCAAGGACAGATCTATTTGTTTTCTTGGCAGGCCATGATATGTTCAAGATTCTTCCCCATCACCATAATTTGAGGGCATTGATTCTTCTGTTATTTTTAGTCATTGTCCAGTTCTTTGATGCATACACAAGTCCAAATACTCAATATCTAAGAAATATGTTTTAATTATGCCCAAAATTGATGTGAGAATAACAGAAATATTTTTGAAAGACATCATAAAGATATCCATCCTATATGAATAAATATATAAAATTAAACAATAAAGCCTTAGCTGTACTGAGGTTGGTTTAAATTTTTTATAATCTGTTGTGAGACAATGAAAACCCATGCTCCATAGGGTTTCAAGTTCATATCTTTTTGAAAGTAGATCCCCAGCGCCTCCAAGTACCAATTAGTAAATTCAGACTGTTAATTAATTTTTTAGTTATTCTCTCTCATTGTCATTGAGTAGGAGCCTACTCACAGCTAACCAGACTGGTTTCAGAGGATTTTATAAAAATCACATGAGAGAAGATTCTCAATCTTTCTCCCAAGGAGCTTCGAATAGAGATTTAAACTGCCAGCGAAGCACAGCGTTTGGTTTGTAGCATAACTGCCTATTATCAAAACAGCTATGTGATATCATCTCACCACAGCAACTATAGAAAAGTTCAACATGCCAACAGATAACAAATGCTGAAAAGGTGGTAGAGAGATTGAGACTCTTATCCATTGCTGCTGGGAGTGTAAAAATGACACAGCCAAAAAAAAAAAATGACACAGCCACTATGGAAGGTGACCTGGCACTCTCTCAGTAAGTTAAAAATACAAATATTATTTGAACCAGTAATTCCACTACTGGCAGTATACCCTAAAGAAACCAGAGCTGTGACTCACAACAGAATATTTGCACACCCATGTTTATTACTTTATTATTCACAGTCACAAAGAGATAAAAGCAACCCAAATGCCCATCAACAAATGAATAGATAGAAAAACTATGGTACGTTTACACAATGAAATATTATACAGAATTGAAAAACAAGGAAGACATAAAACATAATACCATATGAGGGAGCCTAGAGGACATTATGCTGAGTGAAATATCTCAGTCATGGAAGAACTAATACTGCATAACACCACTGTGTTGTGGAGACAATTAGAAAAGAGTGGATAGATAATTATTATTGCATTAGATCATATGAGGGGGAAAGCTGAAAGGAATATATGATTAAGGATGACATGTATGACAATAATCTGGAAAAAGGGGTACATTATGGGAAGGGTTGGGGAGAGGAAAGGGGAGAGGAAAAGAAAATATAGAATGGGAAAAAATTAAACATTTCCAACGTTAATAAAATAAATGATTAATTAAATGTCTGGGGGAACAAAGTAGGGGTGTTGATACTCTCATGTGGTAAACTACTCAGTCTCTTAAGCAAATAAGGAACAAAAGAAAGAAATTTGTAGATTGAAATATACTTTAGAGAAATAGGAATTGATCCTAATATATAGATTAGTTAAATATAATTTAATAATAAACTTGTTTAAAACAAATATTGGTCAATTAAAGCATTTGAACATTGAGTTAATTATTATTTACATTGACTAATTATTATTTAAATATTGGTATAGTGTTATTATATTATGTATGATCGCATTGTAACTGACCCAGAGCTGACCCTCCAGTAGGTTTTCAGAGGCAGTTAATTGCGTGGGAGGGGATTGCTCATCTTTCCGGTATTATGCATTCTGAATATTAACACAAATATTTTTGCATACAATTATCTATAAATATATAAAATTGTTTCAAATAATACAAAAGGGAAAGGGGAACCAATATATAGGAAAAAATTTTTCTTTAAATCAATAATTGATTGATATTGTGTTATTGCTACATACTCGCTAAAAAAGTCCAAGTCATAGTGAATGAGTTATGAGAGCTAGACAATTAATAAAGATAACATATTAACTGATTGATGCCTTTGAGTTTATATGTTGGAGAAGAGTAGTGAATATTTTATGGACTGCCAAAAGAAGAAAAAGTTAAGTCTTAGGAAAAGTGCAGTCAGAATGCTTGTTGAAGGCAAAAATGGTGATACTTCATTTCACATACATGGGCATGTTGCTAAAAGAGGCTAATCCTTGGAAAGGAACATCATGCTTGGAAAGGTGGATGATTAGTGAGAGAAAGGAAGACCCTCAATGAGATGGACTGACACCGTGATTGCAGCAATGGGCTCAAATGTATCAGAGATGATGATGATGGCATAAAATAGGACAAGCTTTAAATCTGTTATCCATAGCTAAGAGCTGTATGAACAGCACCTAACAATAGCAACAACTATAGATGCTAAAGCTGGTGAAGTTAACTGACTCTTGATATTTTGTAAAGCGAATCAATTTTCTGTCAGTCTTATATTCAGCCAGCAGTTTAACTTTTATAATTAAAAAAACAAGCTCTCCGAAAAGAACAAAAAATGCCAGCTGACCAAACTTTAAATAAAACAGTTCTTTTAAAAATATGAAGCAATCTCACCTTTGTTCCAGACCCCAAAATTCAGTCTTCTATGTCCTTGAAGTCACTAGTTTTACAAGTTCCCAGGATATTTATGTGTTTGACAGGTTCCAACTAAATTTGAATTCTGTGGAGATACCAAGTCCTAATACCAAGGTGAAGAATGAGACTAGGTAATAAAAAGCATTAACAAACAGAACAGAACAAATATGAAAGCTAACTAAAGATGCTTTGTCTAGGAGCCAAAGATCAATACTCAATATGAAATTATACTATTGTTGTTGCTGCTATATGTTGTTGAGTCAGAATCAACTCTTCATTAATGTTGCAACGGCTTTTCGGAGCTGTAGAATGAAAGGGAGGAGACTGCACATGTTTCTCCCACAGAGCTTCTGGTGAATTCAAGTGAGACTTTTGTGTTGGCAACACAAATTCTACCACTTAAAAACCACTCTTGTTGTTGGGATGTGCCATCCAGAAGAAACTGATCCACATCTGACCCTCCTTCAAGTATTCAGAGGCAATCACAGGGTGGAGATTGCTCATCTTTCTTCAGTGCAGCAGCTTGTTGTTGTGGTTATTGTTAGGCGCTGTTGAGTCAAGTATGACTCACACCCTATGAACAAATGATCTGAACCCTGTCCTATTCTATGCCATCTTCTCACATCCTGACACTGGTCATTGCAGGAGTCACCATGCCAATTAACCTGGTCGAAGGTCTTCCTCTGTTTTACCCACCCTCCATTCTTCCAAGCATCATGTTCTTCCCCAAGAAATAGCCCCTCTTAGCAATATGCCAGAATTATGTAACACAGAGTCTCATCATCCCTGCCTCCAAATTGCACTCCAGCTACATCCTTTCCAAGACATACTCGTTCATTCTTTCGGTAATCCCTGTGATGTTCTGTGCTCTTTTCCAACACCATAGCTCAAAGGCATCAATTCTTTTTCTGTCATCCCTATTAATTATCCAGCTTTTACATGCATGGAAAGTGATCAGAAAGACCATCGCCTGAATTTGATGCACCTTAGTCCTCAAACTGACATTATTACTCCTCAATAATTTGAAGAGGTCCCTAATTGCAGACTATCTCAGTGCAATGTATCTCCTTATTTACTGACTGCTGGTACCACGGCTGCTAATTATGGATCCAAGTAAGATGAAGTTGCTGGCAGCTCCAATCTCTTCTCCATCCATCATAGTGTTGTCTATTGGTTCGGTACTAAGAATTCTTGTTTTCCTGACATTGAGACATAATCCATATTGAAGGTTACGTTACTTGAAATTCTGCCACAAGTGCTTCAGTTCCTCTCCTCACTTTTCATCAAGCAGGGTTGTGTCATCTGCATAAGGCAAGATATTGATGACTCCCCCTCTAATCCTGATGCCACATTCCTTTTCAAATAATTTGCTAAACATACAGATAGAATAGATATGGAGAATACAACCCTGACACACTCATTTCTTAATTTTAAGTCATGAAGTGTTTCCCTGCTCTGTTCACACAAAAGCTTCCTCACCCAGGTATAGCTTTCATATGACCATTTCTCTGTGTCAGCCACAATTTGTTACTATCTACAGAGTCAAATGGCCTTTGTTTACTCAATAAAGCCCAAACAGACATTCTTCTGGTATTATTTACTTTCAGAAAGGAAATGTCATCAGCAGTGACCTACCTGGTATCACAATTTCTTCTAAATCTTGCTTGAACTTCTGGCAGTTCCCTATCTATGTACTGTTCTAGCTGTTTTTGAATGATCTTCAGCAATATTTTGCTTGCATGTTATTTTAATGATATTGGCCAAAAGTTTTCACATTCTGTTGGATCATTTCTCTGGGGAATGGGAACAATATGCACCTCTTCCAATTCTTTGGCCAGACTGTTGTCCTCCGAATTAACTTATATCTGCTTATTGGAACAAGTCAATTGGTATTCCACCACTTTCTGGGACCTTACTTTTTGCTAATGCTTTTAAGGCAGCTTTCACTTCCTCCTTTATTACCATTGGCTCCTGCTCATCTGGTTTGTTGTTGTTGTTGTTGTTGTGTACCATCAAGTCAGATCTGACCCACAGTTGACCCACCAGCAGATTTTTAGAGGCGGTTAATTACAAGAGAGGAGAATGTCCATCCTTCTCCTACACCACATGCTTTCTGGATTGCAGCACAGGTTCTTTCCACTAGACCACCAGAGCTCCCTCTTCATATGGTACTTTTTGAAAGTTTTCCATGTCAATCAGTTCTTTCGTTCATCTTTAAAAAAATAAAATACATTGATTCTGTATTCCTCCATCTTCTTTCGAGGTCTCCTTGATCATTCAAGATTTCATCCAAAAATTCTTAAGTATTGCAACTTGAGGCTTGAATTTGGTTTGTTGTTACTGTTGTTGTTCTTTCAGCTCACAAAGAGCTGAGTGAGTTCTTCCCTTTTTATTCTCATTTTCTAGGCCTCTGCACATACCCTTATAATAGTTCACTTTGTCTTCCCTAGCAGCCTTTTGAAATTTTCTGCTCAATTCTTTTATCTCAGAATCACTTCCCTTTGTTTTAGAGGAGATCATCCATCTTTCTCTTGTGGAACAGCTGGTGGATTCAAATCAAATACATGTGTATTAACAGCATAATTCCTTACCACTAAGCATGTTGAGCTCCTTTGTTGTTAAGAGGAGCTATTTCTTGGAAAGGAACATTATCCTTGGAAAGGCGGAGAGTCAAATACCATCAGGAGATTAATTGATACAGTGACTGTGGCAATTGACTTAAGTATGTCAGAGATCATAAGGGTGGCAGGAGAGGTCAAATTTCAGATCTGTTATTCACAGGGCCACTATGAGTCATTCTTGACTCGAAAGGCAGTTAGTGGTAACAACTCTTTATTCCCACAACAATCTTTTACTGTAAAATTTTTGTAAGTTAATTTTTGGGTGAATTATTTTACCCAATTTTATCTGTCACTGCGCACAATCCAGAACAATTAAACACAATAAAGTTGTTGTTGGGCGCTATTGAATAGAGGAAGACTCATAGGGAGTTTATGAACAACAGACCTGAGCTCTAACTATCCTGTGACATGCTTATCATCTCTGATTATTTGCGCCCATTTCTGTAGTCACTGTTTCTGTTCATCTCATTGAAGGTCTTCTTCTCTTTTGCTGCCCCTGCCCTTTCAAAGCATGTCCCTTTCTAAAGAATAGCTTCTCCTAGCGCCATTACCAAACTACGAGAGATGGTTCTTCACAATATTTGCCTCCAAGTAACGATCTCACTTAACTTTTTCTAAGATATATCTATTTGTAATTTTGACAATTCATGGAATATTCAGTACTTTTCTCCAACACCACAATTAAAGGCATCAATTCTTCTTCTATCATCATTGATTTTCCAGCTTTTAAATGCCTAGTAAGTGATTGGAAAGCACTTGCACAGCAAGTGATTGCTGGCTTGTAAAGTCAGGCAACAAAGTCGGGTTCTATTTTTATGTATGTAGAAGAAATAAATTTGTGCAAAGATAAGTAAAAAAGATATATCTATATAAGAGCAGTAATCATAAGAATAAGTGGCACTTTCGAATTTTCATTTATACTGAGCTTTATTTTTATACCTATAAATATAGATACACATATTTTGGTGAGACACATCTGTATGTTGATCAAAGGCATCATGATCACAGAAAGATGTGTGTGTGTTTTCTCTTACTGATAGTGAGTCAAATCTAGCCATATGGTGATCAACTCCATTTAGTAAAATTAAGTAGAAACTCTAGCCATCATGATTATAATCATAAGAAAAAATATCTATAATTACATATAATATGGCCCTGCACCTGTTGCCTAGCCCAGTAACTTTTCCCATCTATAAGTTAGCTTTTATCATAATTTTCCTGTCATGTAACTACATATGCTAGCTTTTGTATTCTTTTGAGAGGATGAATAATTTGAAGCCATGTTATCAGGAAAGGAAAACACAATAGTCTGCTGCCATCAAGTTGAATTCAGCTCAAGAAAACTTAATAGGACAGAGTAGAATTTCTCCATATGACTTTTAAGCCTATAAGTATTTACAGAAGTAATCTGCTACACCTTTTTCCTATGTTGCATCCGTGACTTCTAACCATCACCACTGTGCAATCATTGTGCTGCCAAAGTTCAAACGTAATAGATAAAACTTAATGCTTAACCATTGGACATTTAATCAGTGCAATGTTCTTGATGCAGACAACTGTAATTGAACCAATAAATTCTGCATCAAGTCAGAAAAGTGGTTAAAATACACTAAAATATATTAGGAAGAATCAGAAAGCAATCTTGTTCTGTCCTTTTGGAAGCAGCTTTAATTAAACAAAAAGAAATCTACCAAAGCTTTTCATTCATTATCTTCTGGATTTAGTGCTGTGATATACAAAAAGGATATTATTATATTATTGGTCATATTAACATAAACACATATGTCCATATATCAATAAAAGTGATAGCACCTCAAGAATTTAACAAAAATATTTAGAAAATAATGAATAATTATAATTTTTATCAGCAAATATATTTTTTAATTCATTGAGAAAGAAATATTTTCTACCTATGAAGAAATGGTTTGAATTTGGTTTGAGAAAGAAACAGGAGAGACGGATATAAAATACAGCCACTTCTGCAGTTTAGAATTGGTTACTGGATGTGAGAAATTTCCTACTGCTCCAAGAGCAGACTTCAAACTTGTTAACATGACACACACACATTCTTTTGAAAGAATATAACCACTGCTCAGCGTGACATAGCTGCCTGTAATTATTTGCATCTTCATGGATTTCTACCTTAAAAGTGTAGTTCCATTTAAGCATTTCACTCTTATTGCATGTATGGCAAAAGCTTACTCGGTCTCCCAAACACATGTAAATGCCAATTCTTTTCCCAAAGTATGATCAAGCCGACTTTTATATACACTGAGTATCACTCCTTCTGTACTTCACTTTATATGTAATTCTATTACACTATGTTGTATCATGAGCTCTAGGGGCTTAGTGGTAAGGGATTGTGCCGCCAACTCAAAAGTGTGTGTTTGAAACCACTAGTTTCTATCTGGGAAAAAGATTGGCTATGTCTTCCCATTCATTGCACTGCCTCTAAAAACCCACTGGAGGATCTGCTAAGGATCAATTCCAACTCGAGAGTACACAACAACAGCTGTTTTTGTTTTTATTAAATATCATATTGCAGCCACTCAAGTCAGAGACTTAGCATATCTTTCATTCCAATATAGTCAATACATAAATGAATAAAGCACAACTAACAGTATAAGAAATAAAATGAAATATATAAAAATATTTTAAATAAATCGAATTCATGTTGTCATGTGGTGAGGCATTTTGTAAATAACGTGAGTAGTGGAAGAATTTTAGGCACTATTAAAATTTCACTCTATACATTGCTTTCCAGATTGAAATGAGAATCATAATTTAGGAAACACAAATAATCAAGGTTATGATGAATAAGGGACTGAAAATTAAAAATAATAACAATAATTTCCCTAGGGAAAAAATTTCTTTGAAGAGAAGTCCAGAGGGGGAAATAATAAAGGAAAGCTTTTCTACTTTATAAAAACAGATTCTATTTTATTAGGGATATAGGCATGTTGCATTATATAGGTAAATACGCATATTTCCACAAAATTTATATTTGATAATGGCAGAGCTCAACCGTTAAATTGAATAGGTAAAAGGAACTTATATTTGCGATTGTTCTACTACAATTGAGATGTTATCAAGTAAAAAGCTTCTCATTGCACTATACAATGAAAGGTACTGGGTTGGCAGGCATTAAAGAGTTGATTAGCTAGGTACATTTTTAGCCCCTGTGAGCAGCAGCCTCAACCTTTAGCACATTTACAAAGAATACTATCACTTATTCTTGAGTCCTTATTGTTTTCTGGCACTTACAACCACATTACCTCGACCTTTAGCAGTAGATAATGGAGACAATAAACACAGATCTCACCAGTATGTATCATATATACTAAATATTACTTCAAAATGGAATAAGACTTAAATCTCTAGTCCATATCTGTTAAGGGGCCCTACTAAGAGACCCTTACATATAACCTCTACTGTGCCAAGCATTATTGTTGATGTTTGCTGTTTGCAATTAAAACTCTTTTATCTATGATGTACTAAATTGTTGCACTCATAAAATATCTTGCCACTTGCTATGAATTTTATTATACTACCACTCACATATTGTGTGCGTGTGTGTGTACTCCAAAGTGCTGAAGAGCAATGGTATCTCTTTGGAGACTAAGATGCGTCTGATACAGGCCATGGTATTCGCAATTACCTGTTATGCATCAGAGAGTTGGACAATGACCAAGGAGGAGAGAAGGAGAATTGATGCCTTTTAGCTGTGGTGCTGGAGAAGGGTATTGAGAATACCATGGACTGCTAGGAAAACAACAGATTTGTCCTGGAGAGGGTTAAACCGGGTGGCTCCTTGGAGGTTCCGTCTAACATACTTTGGACATGTTATGAGGAGAGACCGGTCCTTGGAGAGGGACATCGTGCTTGGGAGGGTGGAGGGACGGCGCATGAGAGGAAGGCCCTCTATGAGGTGGATTGATTCAGTGACTGGGATAATTGGGTTGGGAGTGTCAGAGACAGTGCGATTGGCACAGGACAGAGCGGAGTTTAGGGCTGTTGTACCTAGGGTCGCTATGAGTCGCAGGCGACTCGACGGCACATAACAACAACAACCACTCACATCTTTTGAAATGTCTTTTATAATCTAGCAGATTTTCATAATACTTCTTTCAACTGATAACTTTAAATTTAAGTTGAATTTTCTCACAAGATACGGTATCTTGTGCAATCATCAAACAGAAGTATTTCTTTACTTATATTCATAATTGAGGCAAAAATGAACATGTCCTTATTGAATTCATAAAAACAATCTAAAAGAAGGCAAAAATCATTGAACAATATAATTAGAATCACATGCATGTGAAATCTTGCTGTTTTTTGGGGGGTTTGTGGGTGTGTTTTATCCTGGATTCAGAAAAAGATGTGGATTTTACTGCTCTCAGTTAGATCTAGGCTGAAAACACAGAGCACTTCTTTTTTATTGACTACACTAAAGCACTCTGTGGATAATAATACATTACAGGTAGCACTGAGAAGAATAGAAATTCCAGAATATTTAATTGTGTTCATGTGGAACCTGAACATAAACCAAGAAAAATTGTGTAAACAGAACAAGTGAATACTTCATAGTCTAAAATCATGAAAAGTATGCTTCAGCTGAATTACATGAAGAAGAATATGATTTGATTCATCCATTTTTGCATAACACTGATTTTTTATATAACAACCAGCTTTTTAGAATTTAACCTTCTCAATAAGTGAGGAGTATATTGAATTTTGGGTGAAATTTTCTTTTCCTCTGAACTCTCTTTTTTATTGTAGGATATTTGACAGGATTTTTAGTGTCAAACTCACTAATTGCCAGTAGCAACATTCTGCCACTTATGAAAATTTCTAAAAGATTAAATTCTGTAGGCATTGCCAAATACACCCTTAAAGGAACACTTGATGTTAGCTCTCATGAATGTTTATTTGATTTCTAATACAAATAATTAACTGTTATCAAAGTCCCACACAATCTTGGGAGGTGGGAAGTCTATCTAAATTCTGATATCATAAATATTATTAGTAGAATAGAAGTAAATAAAATATTCTCTTCTCCCCCTTTACTTGACACATAATGATACTATATGGTTGACAGACTAGTGATATTTAAGCTCATAAAGTTGTCTTTTAAGGTCAACTTCTATCTTGCCAAATGCTAGCGTTTCTCTGAAACATGTGTTCTATGATGCTAATTAGTATAATTTAAAGTCATATCCCATCTGTAGTAAGGCTATGTCCAGACTTCTTCAGGAAATTTTCCAACTCATAGCATATTTATTCATTTCACACCACAGGCTTCTGTCTCTCTTTCTTTCCTTCTCATCCACATCTCTTCTCTCTCTCTCTCTCTCTTCGTCTCTGCAAACTGTTAGTGGTTGTGAATTATCCAATAATTTTCTTTTCCCTAGTTAGCTGATTCTGACAGACTCTAAAGTCTTACATAGCTATATTGGTGATTATAATTATTAAAATAGTTAAAATTCTGCATTATCTATTGATTTATTAATATCTGTATTATTTGCTTCTCATATCCACTGCCATCAGGTGATTTGATTGAGGGTGGTTCTTCATTGACTTTCTGTGGCTGTAAATTTGATAGTACAAAATAATACTAATTAAAAATCAATATTTCTGAAGTAAAATATGATGGGTTTAATAAATTCTACTTATTTGGGTAAATTTCATTATCACACAGAAGAAACATAGAAACATTGGTACCAATAAAGTACATCAAAAGAAATACATGAACTCTAACACATTTCTGCTTAAACCTTTAACTGCATCTTGGTTTCACTTTTCTCTAGTATTTAGCTGGGGTGTCATTCCCTTGCTATAAATCACAATTAAGATGTCAACATAATGTTAGACTTTTCCTGCTACATGAACCATTTATTCATTCCTTTACCAATAGCTATTGTTTATCCATTTACCATTTATTTTTACCTAAACTTTTCCACTTTGGGAAAAGACATCAAGTCCAGTTACTGTGCTGGTACAAATTGCAGGTAACAAGTTAAGTCTGGCAAGTGCTTCTACTTTAATCCATTCCTATTCATGTTGGGGAATAATATATATGGTTATAACCAATGTGCTATCTCAACCTTGGTAAGACACCATTAAACCTAGTTTTGAAAGATGGATTGTACAATCCATCCCATTAGACTCATGCAAATAACTTTAAGGATATTGTTACAATTGTTCACTCAGGAATTACTCCTGCTCCCTAGAACTGTGACTGTAGCATTTGGCAAGAACAAAACAATGTCAGGTATGTGAAGAAGAATTCTATAGCCTCTCAGAATTCTAGAGCAGTATTCCAGCATCATGGTGCCTCAAGAGACCCAGCAATAGCAAGAAGTTCATATATTTATTGCTGACTCACAGTTACGGCCCCAACAATGGGGTATATTAGGCTTTAGCTCAACAATCCATAGCACAATTCTTCAATAAGTCCAGGCTCCAGTTTCAGTTCAGCAGTCAAATCCAAATTATTCAACAAGGTTTGCCCCAGAGTAGTTATAAGTCTCCTTCAAACATCTGACAAGAATAGCCAAACAAACAAACCAAAAAGAAAGGAAAACAACAAGCAAACAGTCAAATTTTAATTGTGGCCAGAACAAATGCAAAAGTCTCAAGTCACCTTACCACAGTTTACAATAGCAATGCCACAGTTCTTTCCACCACCAGTTTCTTTTTCTTACCAGGATCTTGCCACTGCAAGTCTTGCTCACCTTAAGTCTTTCCCACCTCAAGTTTGCTGCCCAGTGTGGGAATCACTCTTTCTCTTATTCTAGTCCCAAAGCTGATACTGATTTACAAGACCATGTGTCTGCTGCTAAGGTAGCTGGAGACCAGAATCTAAATGGCTAAAAAAAGGCCAACCCTTAGTCTAACACTTCATATAGATGTTATCGTCCACAACTCTAATGGACACCCTACATTTCCAGAATGCTATCCACAGGTTTTTGCTCCAAATTGGTGTCCCTTTAATAGTTCAAGTTTCCATTGTCTATTTGCCTGACAATATGGCTAAACTATTAGCCATTGACCAGTAAAAATCCAAGATTATGAACTCTCACCAGTGCCCAATTCCTCATCATGACTAGGAAGACAGAATGAAGGTCTTGCCTTTCTCATTCAAGTTCTGCTTCTCTTAATGCACAGCTTTCCATATGTTATCCATATACCTGTTGAACCAAACAGCCCTCTGCTGATCAGCAGCAAATTTTTCACAGGACACTGTTCATGGGAAAATGGGCTCCAGAATCATTTCCAGGAATTCCGGCTTAAGACAAATGGGGGGGGGGGGGGGAGGAAGCTTCTTGCTTGAGGAAATGGTGAGTGCGTCCCTGCAGGGAATGTAGGTGGAACAGTTGCAAACAGACTGTGTTGATTGGAATGTGAGAAGGTGAGAAGTATGAATATAGGAAAGTTAGAGATTGTTAATGAAGAAATGGAATGCATCAATATTAATGTACTAGGCATTGGCAAAATGAAATGGGTTGGTATGGGACATTCTGAATCAGATAATCATATGATCTACTATGCTGTAGAGGAAAAGGGTGAGGGGGAAAATGGAATTGCTTTCATAGTTAAAACAACAATTTTGAGATCCATCTTGAAAGACAACATTGTGAGTGACAGGGTAATTTCCATACTCATACAAGGAAGATTTGTTAATATTAGTATAATTCAAATATAACTGATGACAAAGCTCAAATATGTTGACAGACGCGACGGCTTTTGTTTTGCTTTCTTTTCTTGAAAATGAAACAATTTGCTTATTTTTATAGTTAACACTGTTTTATATTATCAGTAGAACACATACAGTGTCCTTTCAACTGGAAAATGAGATTCAAAAGAATTTGTGTTCTCTTTATATTTAAATCTATGTAAGTAATACCATAAATCATTTAAAAATTGTGGATCAATATTTTAATTTATGAAACAGTGCATTATTCATTTCCATGTGCAGAATAAGTCTCATTTGAAAGGAGACTATTTGATTAGGATAAGAAATCTTGGTGAAAAATCCCAGTAATATTCTTGTTAGCTGTGAGAAAATATTTTCATTTGCTGAATGATGTCACTGGTATTTAATTTATAAGTATATTTTGAGGATTAATTAGAAAAAGTGTGAAACTACTTTATGTGTTGAGGACTGGATATCAATTTTCACAGGCCAGATTCCTCTCTTAAACATCACATGTTCACAGCAAAATCTCTAATGAATAACACTACTTGATTACTGTATGCATATATGGATTAAATAATATTTTTAAAGTAGAATACAGTTCTTTTTCTTGTATAACACATATGAATTAAATACTTCCATCTGATTTTCAAAGTTCTCCATCATCTGGAATTTCTAGTACACTCTTTACATAATTGTGCTCAAACAAAGTCTATACTTAGACTAAGAAACTATTTTCTGAGCAGAACAAGGTAGCACTATATGGTTTAAAGTCGGAAAGGGTGTGTATAAAGGGTGTATCCTACATTGATACCTGTTCAATCTGTATGCTGAACAAATAATTTATGAAGCTGATCTCTATGAAGAAGAATGTGACATCAAGATCAGAGGAAGACTTATCAATAAAATACAGTATGCAGACAGCACAGACTTGCTTTCTGAAAGCCACAGGCACCAGAAACACTTGTTGCAGGACATCAAAGACTATAGCCTTCAGTATGGATTGCATCTTTACATCAAGATCCTTGTGGATCCAAGCAACAAGAAATCATTAACAGTTTCATTCCTTTCTCCATCTGTCATGATGTTGCTATACACACACACACACACACACACACACACACACACGACTCTATCTATCTATCTATCTATCTATAGATATATTAGAAATAGAGAGAGAGAGAGAATCATAAACTACTGGGTTTCCCCCCCCTAATTATGAAGCACTAAAATGGATACAAGTTCTAATAGCAATACTGATAAGTTATATATGTTCATTCAAAACAAGTTAACCAAACAAATAATACATCAATGGCAAGAACAGATTATAGTAGCTTTCTGCTATGTTCCTGTTATTTTGCCAAATATCATCAATCAACAAAATAATCTCAGCAGAAGTTATTTTTCAGTAAATATCAACAATGGAACATACTTTATTGTATTGCTTAAAAACCACGTACTTGTCAATTTTAATTTTCTATGTCATTTAAATTATATACAGAGTTGTTATACCAAAAATAATTGGCTGACTCAGAAGAATTCAAGAAACAACACATGAGCATGAGGCAATGGTGATGAAGGAAGAAGTGCAGGCTGCTCTGAAGGACTTGGCAACAAAGAAAGAATCAGGAATTGATGGAAAACCAATTGACATATTTCAACAAACAGATGCTGCCCTGGATATTATCACCAGGTTGTGTCAAAAATCTGGAGGACAATTACCTACCAACTGATTGCTAATGATCTATATATAATCTTATTCCAAAACCAGAAAGACCTGATTGAGTGTGGAAATTATCGAACAATATCTAATATCACACACTAGCAAAATTCTGATAAAGGTCATCCAGAAACTACTGGACTATTACATTGACAGGGAACTACCAGAAATACAAGCTGGATTTAGAAGAGGTCATGGCACTAGAAACATTATCGCCAAGGTCTGATGCATCTGATAGAAGGCAAAGAGTACCAGAGGAATGTCTATCTGTGTTTCATTGACTATGCAAAGGCATTTGACTGTGTGGATTACAACAAACTGTGGCTTACCTTGAGGAAAATAGGAGTCTCAGAACACTTGCTTATACAAAACCTATGCTTGGACAAGGAAGCAGTCCTCAGAACAGAGTAGAAAAAACTACATGTTTCAAAATTAGGAAATATGTGTATCAGGGATGAATCTTGTCTCCATAACTGTTCCATCTATATGCAAAATAGATCATTCAGGGAGCTTTACAAGGAGGAATGTGGCATCAGGACTAGAGGAAAACTCATCAACAACCTTCGTTATGCAGATGACACACCTTGCTTGCTGAAACTAAAGAGGACCCAAAGTGCTTGCTGCAGAATGTCAAAGCAAGGGCTGGAGTCTTAAATATGAATGGAAGCACAGCAAGAAGACTAATATTCTCATCACTGAGCAATTGGCAGCACCATGATGGATGGAGAAATGACTGAGGTTGTTAACAGTTATAGCCAACTCAGATCTACAATCAATATGTTGTGCACCAGCATTCAGGAAATCAAAAGATTAATTGTATTGGGAAAATATGCTGTCAGGGACCTCTCCAGAGTACTGAAAAACAAAAATGTCAGTCTAGAGACTGAGGTGCATCTGAGACAGGCCATGGTCTTCACAATTACTTGCTATGCTTCAGAGAGCTGGAAAGTGACTAAGGATGAAAGAAGAAGAATCAAAGCATTTGAGCTGTGCTGGAGAAGAGTCTTGAACGTACCATAGACCACCAAAAAACCCCAAATATGTTTGTCTTGTTGATGTTATGTGCCATCGAATCGCTTGTGACTCATAGTGACCCTATTATGTACAAGAGCCCGAACCCCTGATCTATCCTGTGACAAAACTCATCATCTCTGACACACCTACTCCCATTAGCCCATTCACTGAATTGATTCATCTCATTGAGGGTCTTCTTTTCATGAGCTGTCCCTCCACCCTCTCAAACATGATGTCTCTCTCCAAGGGCTCTTCCCTCCTTGTAATATGCCCAGAGTATGTCAAACAAAGCTTCAGAAGCCTTGCCTCTAAGGAGCAGTTTGGTTTCACCCTCTCAAGGACAAATCTGTTTGCTCTCCTAGCAGTTCATGGTATATTCAACACACTTCTCCAGCACCACAGCTCGAAGACATCAATTCTCTTTCTATCATCCCTCGTCATTGTCCAGCTCTGATGTATATCATGCAATTGCGAAGACTATGGTCTGGGTAATGCACACCTTCGTCTCCAGCCTGACTTCATTGTCCTTCAGTAATCTGGAGAGGTCCCTAACAGCTAACTTTCCCAATGCCATCTTTTATTCCCATCATTTGATTTTTCTGGCTGCTGGTACCAAAAGTGTTGATTTTGGAATCAAGCAAACTAAAACTTCTAGCAGTCTCTCTTATCAGCATGATGCTGCCAATTGGCCCAGTGGTGAGAATCTTTGTTTTCTTGATGTTGAGCTTCAATACATATTGAAGGCTGCAGTACTTGATCTTCTGCAGCAAGCACTTTAGGTCCTCCTCAGTTTCAGCAAGCAGGGTTGTGTCATCTGCATAACGCAGGTTGTTGATGAATCTTCCTCCAATCCTGATGTCACATTCCTCCTAATACAGACCAGCCTCCTGGATGATCTGTTCTGAATACAGATTAAAAAGGTATGGAGACTGAATACACCCCTGATAGACCCCTTCTTGATTTTGAACCATGCAGTATCTCCTGTTCTGTTCTGAAAATTGCCTCTTCATTCAAGTATAGGTTGTGCATAAGCACAGTTAAATGTTCTGGGATTCCTATCTTCTAAGAGTCAGCTACAGTTTGTTGTAATTCACACAGTCAAAAACCTTTGCATAATGAATGAAAGACAGATAAGCATTCTTCTGAAGAAAAGTTTCTCCTCAGAGGCTAGGATTTTGAAGCCCCATCTCTTATA
This sequence comes from Elephantulus edwardii, assembly GCF_000299155.1. Classification (NCBI taxonomy): domain Eukaryota; kingdom Metazoa; phylum Chordata; class Mammalia; order Macroscelidea; family Macroscelididae; genus Elephantulus; species Elephantulus edwardii. Next base: position 14,144,480 of record NW_006399786.1, on the reverse strand, counting down.
CTTTGGGCATGGGGCCAGGATGAAAAGAATTGATGCCTTTATGTTGTGCTAGGTACTAAATATCTTATGAGCAATCAAAAGAATAAACAGATAGGCTTTGTAGAAAGTGTAACCAGAGTGCTCCTCATAGGGGAAAAATGGAGAAACTTAATGTCACACACAATGACAGGTTATTGTTGTTGTTGTTGTTATGTGCCGTCGAGTTCATTGTGACGCATAGCGACCATATGAAGAAAAGTCCGAAACTGCTCTGTCCTGTGCCAATTGCACTGTCTCCGACACACCCATCCCGATTACCCCACTCACTAAAACAATCCACCTCCCCCTGTGCTGTCCCTCCACCCCCCCCAAGCATGATGTCCTTCTACAAGGACTGGTCTCTCCTTACAACATGTCTAAAGTATGTTAGATGGAACCTCAGAACTCTTGCCTCCAAGGAGCCGCCGAGTTTAACCCTTTCCAGGATGAAAATGTTTGTTTCCCTATCAGTCCATGGTATTCTCAATACTTTTCTCTAGCACCACAGCTCAAAGGCATCAATTCCCCTTCTATCCTCCATAGTCATTGTCCAGCTCTTTCATGCATAACAAGTGATAGCAAAGACCATGGCCTGTATCTGATGCACCTTAGTCGCAAGAGAGACACAATTGCTCTTCACTATTTTGGAGAGGCCCCTAACAACAGACTTTCCCATGGCAATTAGCCTTTTAATTTCCTGGCTACT
>NW_006399786.1:14124996-14137301 GCF_000299155.1 Elephantulus edwardii | reverse complement strand
TCTTTTTGCATGTTATTGTTATGTGCCCTGAAGTCAAAAACATTTTGTAATGATTCTTTGAACAAAGGATCTGAATCTTATCCTATCCTGTGTCATTTCTTATCATCTCCAACATATCCAAAGCTATTTTGAATATCACTGTGTAAATGAGTCTTGTTGACTAATTAGCACACATAAAACTTCTTATTATGTATTGTTGAGTTGGAATCTACCCATAGCTGACCCTCTGGCAGGATTTTTAGAGGCATAATTAATTACAGGGGAGGAGATTACCCATCTATCTCCTATAGAGCTCCTGCTGGCCTCAAACCCCACCCCTTAGCACAGCTTCTTGCCAGGAGGCCACCAAAGCACTAGATATATAGATACAGAGTAGACAGAGATAGAGATAGAGATAGAGATAGAGATAGATAATTAAATGTTTATAATAACTTTGTTAAAATTATAAAATTGGATATATGATGTCTTAAGTTGACTTCTCTAGATTTGCAAAATTAGTAATTCACACACATAAATGAATGTATGAATGTTGGAAAAGTACAAGTTGTGAAGTATGAAATAGAATGCAATGATCATCAACATCTTAGACATTAATGACATGAGGTGAACTGGCTTTAGCCATGTTAAATCAATAACATGGTATACTAAGTCAGAAATGAGAAGCAGAGTAAGAATGTTGCTGCCTTCATAATTAAGACAATGACAAGTTCTATCCTGAAGTATGTTTTGAGCAATAGTATAATATCCATATGCACACAAGAAACAACTGTTGAAACAATTATTATTCATATACATACATCAAGTGTTAAAGTCAAAAAGGAGAAAAAAAGTGTTTGATCAAATTTTGCAGTCCAAAATAGATCAAACAATCAAGACACAACAATTACATTTTCAAATGCAACAGTTGAAATAATGAAGAAGGAAGGGTAATTTTAAAAATACAGATCTGGTGAGAGAAATGAGGCTGGAAATATAACGACTAAATTTTGAATGTTTGTAGATTTATTCATCACAAATACCTTAAAAAAACCCAACAAACCAAAAAAGGCAACCTTACACATGAAACTCATCAGATTAATGGCATAGAAATGAGATTGACTACATCTGTGGAAGGAATTTTTGGAAATCACAGTGTTATTGTAAAGTGTTGTCAAGTCAGCTACAACTCAGAATGACCCTATGAACAATAACTCTAAACCCTGCTCTATCGTGAGCAATCTTACAGTCTCTTTCACACCTGCCCTCATCACCTTACCCTAGTTATTGTGACAACTATCACATACGGAGTCTTCCGCTCCTACTCTGTCCCTCCACCTTTCCAAGCGATGCCCAAAGAACGTGAGACAGAGCCTCAAAATTCTTGCCTCCAAGGAGTAGCTTGGTTTCACCTTCTGCAAGAAATATCTGTTAGTTCTCTTGATGATCCATGGTATGTTCAGTACTATTTTCCAGAACCACAACTCAAAGACATCAATTCTTCCTCTGTCACCTTTGAATATTGTCTACCTCTCTGATGGATAGAAAGTAAGTGTGAAAATCATGGTCTATATTAGTTAAATCTTGGTCCCTAGAGTGACATTGCTGCCTTTCAAATATGCTTGAGAGTTCCCTGACAGCAGATGAGCAGATTTTCCTAATGCAATTTATCTTTTGATTTTTTTTAACTCCTGGTGCCAAGACTGTTGATTGTGGAATGTAACCAGCTGAAATTGTTAAAATCTCAATCTCTTCTCCATCTATCATGGTGCTGCCAATTCTCCCAGTGGTGAGAATCTTAATTTTCTTGAGGTTGAGCTTGAACCTATATCGCAGACTATAGCTCTTGATATTCTACAGCAATTGATCAAGGCCCTTCTCAGCTTCAGCAAGCAAGGTTGTGTTATCTGCACAACGCAGTTCATTTCAAGTCTTCCTCCAAGTCCAGCCTCTTGAATTATCTGCTCCACATACATAGTGAAAACATATGGAGACAGGATGCATCCCAGATGCAGTCCTTTCCTGATTTTGAACTATAGGGAAGAAGCTCAGTGTCAGCAATCAAAACTAGGCCAAATTCTGACTGCAGAACTTGTCAACAGTTACTCATATTCAAGTTCAAACTGAAGCTGAAGGAAATTAAAACAAATCCATGAGAACCAAAATATAATTTTGAGTCTATCACTTATGGTTTTAAAAATCACTTTAAGAATATTTTTTAAAGCATTAAACATTAAGACAAGTTGAATTATGGGATGACATCAACGATATCAACCATGAAGAGAGCAAAACTCACTCACTATTAAGACAGAGGAGATATGAAACACCAAAATGTATATCAGAAGACGCCTTGAAAATTGCACTAAAGTATTGAGAAGCCAAAACAAAGCGAAGAGATGTTAAAGGTAAAGAGCTGAGTAGAAAATGTAAAAGGGCAGCTTAGGAAGAGAAAACAAAATATTATAATGGAATATGCAGAGATCTATAATTGGAGATAAAAAGGGAAGAATTTGCTCAGAATTTCTTGAACTGTAATAAATGAAAAACAAATTCCTTGAAATAAAATGCTTGGAGATCCTATGGGCACAATCTTGAAGGAGCCAGGTGAAGATGGAGGGAGGGAATCACTGTACCAAAAAATTTGGCCAACACTGGACTATTTCATGAAATATCATATGATCTGTACATATGCCTTTGAGCTGTGGTGATGGCGAAGAATATTGAGAGTACCATGGACTGCTAGGAAAACCAACAGATTCATCCTAGAGAGGGTTAAACCAGGCTGCTCTTTGGAGGCAAGGATTCTGGGCCTTTGTCTGACATACTTTGGACATGTTGTAAGGAGGGACAGGTCCTTGGAGAGGGACATCATACATGGGAGGGTGGAGGGATGGCGCAGGAGGGGAAGACGCTCTATGAGGTGGATTGATTCAGTGACTGGGGTAATCAGGATGGGTGTGTCAGAGGCAGTGAGATTAGCACAGGACGGAGCAGGGTTTAGGGCTGTTGTACATAGGATTGCTATGAGTCGCAAGCAACTCAACTGCACACAACAACAACAACAAATCATATGATCAAGAGCCAGTGTTAAAGAAGGAAGAAGTTCAAGCTGCAATTAAAACATTGACACAAAATATGATTCTAAGAATCAATGAAATGCCAATTAAATGTTTCAAATGAGAAACACATCTGTGGACGTGTTGAACAATCTATGCCAGCAAAATGGAGGGTTGATACCTGCCTAGCTAATTGCAAGAGGTCCATATTCCCCAAAAGAGGTTCCCATTCCCTAGAAAGATGACCTAACAGAACATGGGTATTATTGAAAAATATCATTAATATCCCATGTAATCAAAATTCTGCTGTTTTTTGCCAGATGTTCAAGATGGATTTGGAAGAAGCCATGGCATCAGGGTTGTCATTGCTGATGTCAGATGGATGAAAACAAAGAATATCAGAAAAATGCGTATTTTTTTTGTTATATTGATGATGTTTCATTTGACTGTGTGACTCATAATTTATGGCTAACATTGAGAAGAATTGAAATCCAAGAACATTTAATTATGCTCATATGAAACCTATACCTAGACCAAGAAGTTATTGTATGAACAGAGCAAGGAGACAACAACAGGTTTAAAAATAAGTGAGGTTTACATCAGCTTTGTATCCTTTTTCTATATCTATTTAATCGGTATGCTGAGTAAACTACTGAGAAGCTGAATTCTGTGAGGAAGAATATGATGCCATGTGTGGAGGAAGAGGTATAAAGAGCCTACCTTATACAGATGACACAATCGTGCCTGCTGAAAGTAAGGAGACTTGAAGTACTTTCTGCAGAAGATCAAAGAATACAGCCTTCAATTTGAATTTCATCTCAATATCAAGAAAACAAACATTCTCACCACTGGGCCAGTAGGCAACATCATGATGGATGGGAAAATTATTGAATCTGTCAACAACTTCATCTTACTTGGATCTACACTCAATTCACTTGATACTGTAGTTATGAGATGAGGAGACATATTGCACTGGGAAAGTCTGCTGTCAATGATCCCTCCATATCATTGAAGGGCAATTACGTTAATTAGAGGACTAAGGTACTCCTGATGCAGACCATGGCCTTTCAGTCACTTGCTATGCATCTGAGAGCTGGACAATTAATAAGGATTACAGACGAAAAATTGATTCCTTTGAAGTGTAATGTTGGAAAACAGTCCCAGGTATCCCATGGACTTCCAAAAGAATACATAGATATTTATTGAAAAATGTGCAGACAGAGTTGTCCTTGGAAACAAACATGGTGAACCGTCATTTCACATATTTTGAGCATGTTTCTAGAAGTTACTATTCCTTGGAGAAGTACATCATGCTTGCAAAGGTGGGTGGGTGGATGGTGAAGTAGAGGAAAACCGACAAGCAGATGGATTGACACTGTGACTCTATCAATGGATGTAAGTGCATCAGATATTAGGAGGATGGCACAGTAGAGGACGGATTTTGTTTATAGGGTCACTATCAGCTGTACTCAATACCTAACAACAAAAACAAGGTAATGTGGTAAATACGTAATGCTAGTGTTGTGGTCTGATTTAATCAGACCTGATTTAACATAAAAGAATTTTGATGGGATGCAACACTCTTAATATGTTAATAGCCTTGATCTAATATAGGAGTTTGTGCTACATGTACTACATGAATGGACTCTCTAGAAAAACTAACTTTTGCTCAATCTGGATCCTGAATATGGAATAAGGATTCTTTGTTCTAAGGTTCTGTACTTGACCACAAATATGCATATATAAAACTTTATAAAACTTTATGTTTGTAGGTAAGTGTGGTTTTTCATTTGTTTTAATACAAGTTTTTTACATATTTGTAATTACAAGTTGTATTTACATTTTTAAATGTGCTGTGTACTAAATTGTACTATATTGTACAATGGGAAAATGATGTCTTGACAGGATTTTACATATTGGTTATCCCCCTAAGCTATAAAGGCAAAGAGAAATGACTAGAACAGTACAACAGCAAAGAGCTGTCAGATATGCAGGCTGGGTTTAGAAGAGGCTGTGGCACTAGGGGCATTATAGCCAATGTTAGATGGATTTTGGCTGAAAGCAGAGAGTACCAGAGGAATGTCTATCTGTGTTTCATTTACTATGCAAAGGTATTTGACTCTACAGATCACAACAAACTGTGACTGACCTTGAGAAGAATGGGAATTCCAGAACACTTAATTGTGTTCTTGTGAAACCTATACTTGGACCAGGAAGCTGTAGTTAGAAAAGAGCAAGGAAACACTACATGATTCAGGATCAGAAAAGATGTGTGTCAAGGATCTATCTTATCACCATACCTTTACAATCTAAATGTAGAACAGATCAGTGGGGAGCCTGAATTCTATGAGGAGGAATGTGACATCAGGATTGGAGAAAGATTCATTAGCAACCTCTGTTATGCAGATGATACAACCTTGCTTGCTGAAACTGAAAAGGACATGAGGCATTTTCAGCAGAAGGTCAAGGACTATAATCTTCAATATAAATTGACGATCAACATCAAGAAAACAAAGATTCTCATCATTTATTTGATTAATAGCTTCATAATGGACGGAGGAGAAATTGATGTTGTTGATAACTTCAGCTTGCTTGGTTTCATAATCAACACTCTTGGCATCAACAGTCAGGAAATCAAGAGAGGAATTGCACTGAGAAAATCTGCTGTTAGGGATCCCTCTATAGTACTGCAAAGTAACAATGTCAGTCTGGAGACTAAGGTGTTACTGATCCAGGTGATGGTATTAACAATTACTTGCTATGCAACAGAGAGGTAAACAAAACTAAGGACAACAGAGGAAGTACTGATGTCTTTGAGTTCTGGTGCTGGAGTGCTGAACACAGTGTGGACTGCCAGGAGAACAAACAGATCTGTCCTGGAAAGGAAGAAACCAGTCTATTCCCTGGAGGCAAGGACTTTGAGGATCCATGTCATATACAATAGGCACGTGGTCAGGAGGGACCAATCCCCAGAGAAGGACATCATGCTTGGAAGGGTGGAGGGACAGAGCAGGAGAGGAAGACCCAGGAGGAGATGGATTGACTCAGTAACTGGAGAAATGAGATTAGGTATATCAGAGGCTATGAGATTGACTCAGAAAAGGGCAGGTTTCAAAGTTAGTGTACATAGGACAGCTATGAATCTCAGACAACTTGATAGCATATAACAACAAAACCAATCATAAGTATAAGTTAAATACTTATAATTTAGCATGCTTTATTTGAAACAAAGTAAAATGAAGCCACCTGGAAATACATGATTGATGTGTTTTTTCCAGGGTTAATAAACACTTTCAAGGTCTTTTATATCTGCTTCCTTTTTTTCTTTTTCCTGTCTGTGATGGGTTACAAAAGGACTCAAGGCACACACAATAACTAGGTCAGATTAGGTATTTGAGACTTACACTAAAATTTGTGCTGACTATTCAGATCACATGGAAGGAAATGACTCGTCATTGTTCCACAGAGCAGCTGGTGGTTTTGAACCACAAGCTTTCCACTTTGCTGCATAGCTCCTTACTGTTAGCTCACCACAGCACTACAGCAAATTACAGGTTATTATTTGGTAATGTGGTGGTCTGTTGCGAATGAGATGTTTTCATAACCCAAAGGCAGGCAGTTCAAATCCATCTCCTCTGCAGTAAATGTTTGGCAATCTCCTTCTGTGCAATGTACAGTTTCTGAAAAGCCCTTGGAAAATGAACTATGAATATTTCCCACTCCACATTCCAAAATAAAAATTTAATAACGTGAAGAAGGCCTGGAATTGCAATGACATTTGAATGCAAAAGGAAGGAACCCAGATTTTAACTGAACAACCACTCCATGTGAGAAACAACAGGGAATTTGCTCTTATAAACACCTGAAACATAGAAAAACTGGAGCTGGCGTGCTTTGTTCTACAGAGTTTCCATAAAAACAATCAATTTGATGGCAAACAACATTTAATAGACACCAGAAAGAATTATCTTTGCAGTTTCAATTATCTCTTCACATACAAATTTTGTGTTAATAATGACTTATTTTACTGGCATTGTGCATTTATTAGCACATGCTGTTTCCCTTTTAATAATAAAAATTCACAGTGAGTTGAGAAGTTTACACTGAATAAGGTTTTACTGTATTATTCTTTTATCTTGTACTTGCAAAAGTAGAGTGTTAGTGAAAGAGAGGAAGACTCCTAACTAGATGGGTTGGCATGGTGACTTCAGCACTGAGCACAAGTGTATTGGATTTCATAAGAATGGCACAAGTTAGCACAGAGTTAAAATTTGTTCTTCATAGGCTTGCTATGAATCATACTCAACTCAATGGCACCTAACAATACAATGAAGTATATTGTTTGTTGTTGATGATGCAGTGGCTGTCACCAGTAAGTCAACTATGACTCATAGTACATCTGTGAACAATGGATATGAACTCTGCCCAATTCCTGTACCATCCTCACCTTTTCTGATATACTTGAGTCCATTGTTACAGTCACTGCATGACTACATTTTATTTCGTCTCTTTCTTTGAGCCTCTATCTTTCCAAGAATAATATCTCTCTCCAACAAATAGTCCCTTTTAACAACAACAACTTGCAAATATGCACATAATAACAGCATGCCCAAAGTATGTGAGACAAAGCTTCACAATGCTTCCTTCTAAGAAACATCTAGGTCACATCTTGTCTAAGATAGACTGGTTTGTTCATTTGAAGTATACAAGAAATTTAATACATATGAACCTTAAGTTTTATTTTAAAGTATTAAGAATAGAATCATGATTCAAAAAAGACAAAGTTAATTTACATCTCTATACTTTAGTAAATCATTTTCTCATTTTCTCAGTTATAAATTGTCTATAATGTTAATTTTTTATTGGCTAATATTTAGAACAATATTTTACTAGGTTGCTAAATATATTATTTCTTTGCACACCACATTCTATATCTGAGAAACCCAAATGTATTTCCTGTCATATAATTGAACAGAATTTGTTCTCATCATCCCCTCTAGGATTTGTACTTGAATGAGTATACTGCAATGGCATATAGAGATACTATACCTCTGTCAAGCATTATATATTAGACAATGGCACTTTGTAACAATGAAGAAATAATTTCAGAGAAGTTTGACATAAGAAAAATGTAATACTTTCAAGGTGACTTTAAAAAAAATCAACAACAAACAACTGAGCCAAAGTCCTAATATATTTTATCAGTCAGTCTGGAAATAAAGAGTCAAAAGGATTTTGCAACAACAAAAACTTAGTTTGGAAAATAAAAAGTAAAGAGTTGACATTGAAAATGACCTGTATTTTGCTTCAAATTTTCTTTCTAGGACATTGAACCTTTTGACAAACAAGCAGACCTTAAACACACAATGGTCTTATCTTTCAAATTATAATATTTTTTTACAAATATTATCGTTGATGTGACATGCTCTTGGTGACAATGCCTAATTTATTTTGAAACTCAAATGACATTAATGGAGAATATAAGAGTTTGATGTTTACCAAAATGTCTCATAGGTTAAAATAAAGTTGAGAAGTTCTGTGCTTGAATGTGTGTTGTAACTTTAATTATGGAATGATTATCAAATCTTGAGTATAGTGAGCTCATTCTTAGTTAGCTGGCCTCCTAAAAAATGTATTCGAACAATGTGTTTTATTAATTGATGACCTTGAATGTATGATGTTATTGTTGTTAGATTCCTTTTGGTCTAGTACAACTCATAGTAGTCCTATGAGTAACAGATCTGAATCCTGTCAGGTAATTAATTGTGTCATCCTCCTCATCCGACACACTTGAGCCCATTGCTACAGTAACTGTGTCAAATTATCTTGTTGAGGGTCTTTCTCTTTTTTGTGGACCTTTTACCTTTCCAAGGAAAAGCCTTCTACCAATATGACTAAAGAATGTGAGTTGGAGCTTCTTTTTTCCCCAAGGAGCACTGTGGCTGCATTTTCCGCATTGTTCACTCTTTTGGCAATCCATGTGATATTCAGTACTCTTCCCCAACACCAAAACTAAAAGAATCAGTTCTTCTTCTGTCATTCTTATTCATTGTCTAACTCTCATATGCATTGCAAGTGATATGGAAAACCGTGGTCGGAATCAGGTACATGGTAGTCTTCAAACTGACATCATTGCTCCTCAGTACTTTGGAGACGTACTTGACAGTGCAAAGTAATGTGTCTCCTGATCTGCTGACTGCTGTATTGTTATCATTGTTATGTGCTGTGTTGTTGTTATGAGTTGACTATGACTCATAGCAACCCTATGAACAAAAGCTCTAAATCCAGCCCTATCCTAAGTCAACCTCACCTCTCTGACCCAGCAGCCCCCATTGCCACAGCCTATCTCATCTAGGATAATTCATCCTCTCCAAGGTCTTCCTTTCCTGGGTGATTCTATGCTCTTCCAAGCATGATCACCTTCTTCAAGGACTGGTCTCGCCTGGCAACATGCCCAAAGTTGAGATAGAGTTTCAAAATACTTGCTTTCAAGGAAAAATCTGGTTTCATCCTCTCCGAGACTGCTATATAAATACAGGAAAAAAGAAAATGTGGAGGGGAAAGCATTCAAAATGTGCTACCCTAAAGTCTCAAAAGATACTTGTGTTTTCTCATTACTCTATATTTGCTTTAAGCCATAAGTTTATTTTTGTTTCTCATAAAACTGAGTCAAAAAGATTTCTTAATTTTTATTTTAAATTCCAGAATTTGCTTAATTTCCATAATGGTGCTTTATTGATAAAGTGTGATTTTAAACACGGTTGTGGAATATTAAATTATTATATAAAGCTGTTATGTTGTTGTTGATTGTCGTCGAGTCAAGCACTCCTCACAGTGACCCTATGAACAACAGACCTGCAGCCTTTCTATAACTATCATTTCTCACAGTTTCCAGAGGTATGTGATTTAGAAAGTGGATGTCATTACTGCTTCCAATAATATGTTTAAATTGAAGACATATTTAATTATAATTACAAATAAAAATATATAGTGAAAACACAAAGCAGGTTTTCCTTCCTCAGAACCTTCATGGGTTTAACTTGAAATTGTTCTGAAAGAACAATTGTTGTGAAAGTTCACCAGGGAAAGTAGGTACTACTCCTCTAGTAGCTTATCTGTAAAGTGCCCTAATGTCTTAATGATAAATTATATTATTATAGATAAAAGTCCAGGATGGCTGTATGTAATGTTATATCTCACAGGCAAAGAAACAATCTTCCTTTTATACCATAAATACTGAAGTAAAGAACATCACTCAACCTGAATCCACAACGTATCAAAGGGAACCTCTCAATCCTTGATCTTATCCTTTTCCCACTCAAGTAGACCTCTCTCACTCTAAGACATATAGAACTCAAAAGACATTTTTAAAATTTATTTTCTACTAGTTTATTTACAAAATTTGAATACACCATTTTCAAGAACAAGTTCTTTCCATTTCCCTCATTGCCCCACCCATCAAATTGTACAACCCCATTACTAATCCCCCCTTCCCCTGCACATCCTCATCCCTCTGCTTCCACACTTTCCCACCCATTTTAGATACTTATTCTACAGTTATGATTTTACACAATATTTATCTTTGTGGGACTGAGTTAGTTCACTCAGCACAGTGCTCTCCAGTCCCTCCAAAACTGGGTAATAATTTACAAATTCTTTGTTCTTGCATGCTACATGGTATTCCATTGTGTGAATGTACCATAATTTCTCAATCTGTTCATTTGTGGTTGGATATTTGAGCTATTTCCATATTTTTTCAAGGGTGAGTAATGCTGCTATGAACACTGGTGTACAAATCTCCATTTAACTTTTATACATTGTTGGTTGGATTATAGAATGGAACAACCATCCTAGAAGGCAGTTTGGCACTTCCTTAGATAGCTGAACATAGAAATTTCATATAACGCAGCTATTTCACTACTTGGAATATGCCCTGAAAAAATGTGAACAGAGGCACAAAAGATATTTTTGTCTGTTTTTTTCTAGATGCATCCAGGGCTATTTATAGAGAGGCTTCTCTGGCAACTTATCTGAGGACACATGACCTCGGGGTTAGAAGAGTTCAAGATGAAATTTTATGTTTCTTCAACATTCCAGTAACTACATAAGTAATACAGTTTATGAAAATACTACTGGACATATGTAAATTATTTTGCAAGAGTAACAGTCCTGATTACTTTCATTTTTCATTGTCAGTTCATTGCATAGAAGTATAAATATTACAGTTTTAACACATAATACCACAAATCCAAACCAATGTTCAAAGTTCCAGATCTTAACAAGTACACAGTATCAATAAACTTTCAGACACTATAATCCATTTTTATAGCATTTAATCCTAATGTGCAACCTTATGTGTACCTCAGTTGAATTTTTAAACTGTTTCAAAAATTGATTTGACCTTTTGAACGCTAATGAATAAAGATCAAATAAGAAGTAGGATGAAGTTAGGAACACCACACAAGAAAAACATAAAGAGTCATTTAAAAATTTGGGAGAAAGACAAGATCAAAATAAATTTCAGAAAAGACTCTGAAACTTGCTTTTTAGCAGAGAGTAAATAAAGTGAAAAGAAGAATTGATGATGGAAATGAGCTAAAAAGACAATTGAGAGGACAACTTGAGAAGATAAAGCAAACTATTATAATCAAGATGCATTGATAATAATTGGTGACTGGAACATAAAACTTGGGAACAGAGAAGAAGAATCAGTAGTTAGAAAACATAGGCTTGGTGACAGAAAATGAAGCTGGAGATAGATTGAATTTTGTACAATCAATGACTTATTCATTGGAAGTACATTTTATCAGAAACATAAACACAGCTTATACACATGGATTTCACCTGATGGTATGCATAGGAATCAGATTGATTACATCTGTGCAACAAACTGCTGGAGAAGCTCAGTGTCAGCTGTGAAAACTAGGCCAGGAGCTGATTGTGGAACAGACCACTAACTACTCACATGCAAGTTCAAGCTGAAGCTGAGGAAAATGAAACCGAATACACAGGATCCAAAATGTGACTTTGATTTCATACCACCTGAATTTCAGAACCATCTCAGGAACAGGTTTGAGGCTTTAAACACTATTGAGAAAAAACCAGATGAGTTGTGGGAGGATGACAAATGTATCATTGAGGAAGAATGCAAATGTTCATTACAAAGACAGAAGAGGAAGAAAAGACCAAAATGGATGTCAGAAGAAACTGTGATGATTGCACTGGAGTGTAGAGAAGCCAAAGCACAAGGAAGAATTCAAGATACTAAAGAGC